>NW_027527951.1:3984364-4140627 GCF_008692635.1 Crocuta crocuta
CAGGGGCCCCAGCCGCCCGGGAGCTACAATGGCGGCAGGCGCGCTGCTACTCTGAAGTCTAGCCTCCAGGAGCAGCACAAAGAAGCAGTTTGTGTGCTCAGCCCCCCGGGACCAGTTGGCGCGAGGGGACCTGGCGTGCAGGTATTTGGCAAGTATGGTTTTTCTATGCACCGAACGGAGCTTTTTCTCCCCGAGCGGAGGTTTTTCTGTTTCGGACTCTCTCCTTTTCCCCTCTCACTCCCCGTAGAGGGTAGAGGGGGACCGCCTCTGACCCTGGAGTCTCCGATCCCCGCTCGATTTTATCTTCCCCAGTTCGCACTCATGTTAGAAGGCTTGCTCAGTGGGTTCTGCGTCCTTTTTTTCCCAATCTCTCAGGTTTTGTAAGGTTTCCAATGGCTTCAGGTCTTTTCTGTGTGATGTATGGGCGCGAGTGCCTATTTTCAATAGACTCTAATGTCAAGAGAGTCACCATGCACACAACCAAATGGTACATTAGCACTAACTATAACATGCTTACAAGAAATTCACTACATATGAATATTATAGTTGATTCATTCCCTAACATTCATTCCACCCAGGTGACTGGCCTAAGCCAGTCATGGCATGTCCATTTCTCTTGCCAGAAAATGGTTCAAGAATGGGCATACGGCCAATGAGATATGAGGGGAGGTCTGCAGGGACTTCTGGGAAACATTTTCCTGACTCTAAAGAGAGAACTCAAAAAAAAGGATGGTCTTTTCTAGATAATAAGTCAGAATGACAGGACTAGAATTTCCACAGCTATACTGATACTAACGTAAAGAAGGAAGCAAACCTGGTATGGTTGAGAAGACATGGAAAGACGCTGGATCCTTGATGATATCACCAATGGAATTCAAGTTTTATTACTTACAGAGAAACCTATTCTAGTAATAACATGTTTTGAGCACCAATGACATATTGAGCTGAAAAAGGACTGTTTATAGTTAAATTTATGCAGGCATGCCTAGGAAGAAACTCAGAGGTGTTTAAGACAAATAGAAGAGCAAATTTAGAATGAAGAACAGGGGCTATTTTCAGATTAGGTCTTATGAAAAGACTAATCTGGTACTAAAATCAAGAGATTGGTCAAGCCATGAGAGAAAGTCGAAAAATACAAATGTAGTCAGTACTTCGAAGTGGGAGTTACTTTCTTGTACCTCAAAGGATGACTTCAAACTACACCAAAAGTCTTGCCAAAGTGAGACAAAAATGTAAGAGACCTAATGCCAATACAAAAAAAGTTGTTGATCCATGAAAGGCTTGGTATGTTCTGCCTTCCTATAAGAAGAACAAAGACCATTGTCCATCTTCTTGATTGTCAGGTAAACTTCAAAGACAAGAGAAGGTAATAATCAGGATTTTTTTTGGGGGGGGGCTGTAATACGCTAGCTTTGAATAAAATGGAAACATCAGGAAGATCCAACCACACACTGAGAACTACAGGACATTCAGTTAGTCCACCATTAGCCATTTTACATGGTGGTGGTTTCCTTTCAATATATTCAATGCGGGTAAAAAAGATACAGTGTACAAGCCAGATTTTATCATTTAAATACCAATTCATTTTCATTGTTGCTATTGAAGTGTGAGTCTCACCTGCACCAAAATATAATTATATATATAAGCAAACCACATATAATTATTGATGTGATATTGGGTGTTCATGATCTTGTACATTACAGAAAATTGTCTCCTCACTCCAATCCTTTCCTCCAAAGTCAGGGCTAGAGGAAAAGGGTCTAGTAAATGTGTCAAGAATAGATAAAAATCTCACAAATCTAAAAGCAGTGATTTAAAATCAGATCAACCATGGCTTAAAACCCAGGATCGACATTTCTTTAGCTATGAGATCTTTGACATGTTATTTAATTCCATGAATCTATTTTTTCCTCAGGGAAAGGGAGATATTCATGGCTCCCTAAGAGGTTTGTTATAAGGCCTAGAGAGGGAATGTATGGAAATTGCTTATTAGACAGCCATAATGTATCAGAGACCAAAATAATGTCAATTTTCTCCCCATTTTTCCTAAAAAGGACTTACATTGGAGAGGGGAAAATCATTGAGAGGGTGAGAGAATTTTTTTTGGCCAATTAACATACGTTTTTCACTGGGGGGGACTCACGCTTTTAAAATACAGTACTGATCAATCTATGGATCAATCTCCCTAAGAGACTTTTATCACAACAGTGTCACAGGGAGTCAGAACATTTTTGCTTTGATGAGAATTCCAAGTTACAGATATTAAAACATGGCGCTATTTTTAGCTAGAGTGGACTAAGTATGTGAAAAATAGTTGCCTGGTTCTTGTTTCTGAATTCTTAGAATAAAGGAAGAGAGATTTTGTTTAAATGTCAGTATTTGTTTAAATGCCTCTGAGTCCCTCTTATTTTTAGCCCCGGTAGCTAGCAGTCCTAGCTCTGGGGGATGACTCGGGGGGTGAGTTTCAGTATTTACCAACAGAACTAAACAAACAAAGTAAGCATCTGATGGAAAACTGGATTCATAGACATCAAGCCACTGAAAGCTGGTGTGGGAGAGAAGTAAAGGGCTCAGGGAAGATGCAGAGACCACGTAACTCTCCCTTCCATTCAGCTGTCTGCAAACACTATAGAAGGGAACTAGGAGGCCAGTCTCCTGGATACACGGACAACAGGATGCCAGCTCCCTGAAGGCCTCTCAGGCAGAAGCCTTGACGTAGGAGAGGAACGGAGGAGGGGTTAGAAGCCGAGGGATGCTGGAGGCAGAGCAGCAGCCTCCACCGGGGCTCTGTGGGACTCCTCCGAATGACCCCTTTGGGATGAGGGGCAGCCCACTCGCACAGCTCTTAACCAAATGGAGATGGACATGCGGAGGCAGAAACATGTTCCGCACCTGGCCCAGACCTGTTCTGTTTTCTAAATGAATAAATAACATCTTCCATGGACTTAGAACGTTTTCTGTGAATCTCACTTTTGTCAGCCTCGATTTTAACAGGAGCTAGATGACTTCTAATGCAATATTTTCTCTGGTGAGTACTAGGATCTGATATTCTATGTTGCTGACCAATAAGAGATTCATATATTTTGGTAGTTTAGGTAAGCAGGTTGCAAAATGCCTCAAATAGTACTTCTTTTTGAAGACTTTTGAAACCTATCCCTTATTAAAGTGTATTGTCCCCTTTTCTCTTCTCCCACAGCAGTTCGTGTATGTATATAAGTATTTCTAGAGACTTCTAAACTTATTTGTTTACAAGTCTCTACACCATTTAAGTATTAATTCTCTGAGGGCCAAAATCTGCTATTATTCATGTTTGAACTCTCAGCACCTAACAAGTAACTGATACATGGTAAGCCCCCAATACCTTTATTGACGGAGTAAATAAATGGTGACATTCCTGCACACAATTGCAAAATGGCAAGCCAGTGGTAACTGCAAGGGAATTTTACTTAATTCGCACAGCCACATACAATTGACTGCATTCTCCATTTGATTCTGTTCAATAAGCATTTAATGAATACGTATAGGCACTAGCCAAAGGTCTGGGCACAAGGAATGCTAAAATAATTATGACATTATTCCTACTTGAAAGTAGTTCAAAACAAATTGTTATTTTAAAATGTGTGCTGGACTGCTAGGAATATATCCAAGGGATACAGGAGTGCTGATGCATAGGGGCACATGTACCCCAGTGTTCATAGCAGCACTCTCAACAATAGCCAAAGCATGGAAAGAGCCTAAGTGTCCATCAAGTGGATCCTAAGTGGATCAAGAAGATGTGGTTTATCTATACAATGGGATACTACAAGGCAATGAGAAAGAATGAAATCTAGGCATTTGTAGCAATGGGATAGAACTCAAGGGTGTTATGCTGAGAGAAATAAGTCAGGCAGAGAAGAACAGATACCATATGTTTTCACTTATAAGTAGAACAGGGGAAACTTAACAGAGGACCATGGGGGAGGAGAAGGGGAAAAAATATCTGGGGAGAGGGAGGGAGGCAAACCATGAGAGACTCTTGAATACTGAGAACTGATGGGAGTTAGGGGAAAGGGGAAGGGGGTGATGGGCACGGAGAAGGGCACTTGTTGGGATGAGCACTGGGTGTTATATGGAAACCAACTTGACAATAAACTATACAAAGTAAAAAAATAAAATAAAATAAAATATGTGCTGGAGAAAAGAAATACATCAACATCTCTGTAGCTTATTTGTATGTTGGATAGCAATTAATACACTTGTGATACCATTTAAACTGGTTTTCTTATTCTAACTTAAAAAGCTATGATCAATATTGCCAATAAACCAGAGGACAAAAGCCAATATTTGTCTTTAATTGGTCATTTCTACATAACATACAGTTCCATGAAATTACACACTTCCTGTCATGGGTTAGGGAACTAGAATTCTAGTTTTACTAGAATTGGATAACTACTGTGGTTTAGTGGTTATCTGTTCATCCGTTTGGCTTGTACTTGTCCCGTGAGATTTTCAACACTAAAGCACCCCGGGGCGCCTGGGTGGATTAGTCGGTTAAGCGTCCGACTTCGGCTCAGGTCATGATCTCGCGGTTCGTGGGTTCGAGCCCTGCGTCAGGCTCTGTGCTGACTGCCAGCTCAGAGCCTGGAAGCCTGGCTTCAGAGTCTGTGACTCCCTTTTTCTCTGACCCTCCCCGGCTCACGCTGTCTCTCTCTCTCCTAGAAATAAATAAAACATTTTTAAAAAATTAAAAAAAAAAAAGCACCCTTTCCAAACTCCTTTGGTTTTTGAACCGTTGCTGCCATCCAGTGGGAGAATGTGGTGTTTCATGAAATAAAAGTAAGGCTATCCTGCAATAACTAATACGGCACTTATAATCAAATTTTTATAATCACAAGTCACCAAAAATTAAATGCTTTATCATACTGAATGACAATATAAAACTAATTAAAAAGCTAAGTCCTTTAAAACATTAACTATTCCAACAAGCCTTTGTCAATATATACAGATACTATAATTGATCTCATGTTGCATTGCTGTGCTTATAGTTGTATAGTATATTTCTTACATATTCTTCCACATGTATTGCAGTTAGAAGATTATTTTTATCTAGCAATTCTATATGATTACTTTTAATCTTTCTATTTACATTTTTTCTTCTGTTTTTCAAGGTTCTTTAGGGAACAACCTTAGAGATTCATGTAGGCCCTGCTGCTCATTGAATATCTCTTTTAATACCTCATTAATCTTTCCTCATTAATTCAAATCCAAGGTTCAACCATTGTTATCATTCTTAAGACTCAATTTAGATAAATAAATGGGTGCATATGTCGTGCATATGTAATTTATGTAAATCTTTTTTGCCTATGTAATTTATGTACTTTTTTTTTTTTTGCACTGTTTATGTTTGAACTAGCTGATGTAGTCTAGAAATTTGAGCTTGATTTTAAAAAAGTTAGACAAATAAATGTTCCCAAATCCATACGATTTCTATACAAGTCAGCAACTACCTGGCACCTGACAGGGTCAGCATTTGTAAATGAGCAAAAAAATGTTTACCTAATCACTGCATGCTCTAAAGTGTGTTGGCTAGTGTAATTAGAAACACACCTTTGGGTTTTATAATCTTTGCAGGAATCCCCTTGTCAGAGGGACAATCTCACTATCGTTTCTATGAATTCTTCAAAGCACTTCTCAGTTTAGGTGTTTCTTACCAGTAGATCACACATCAAGTTCTACTTCCAAATCCCTTCCTCCTTTGAAGATGAGATATGAGAGAGAACTTCTCTTTTCCCTGGACCAGGGAAGTCACGTTTACTAAGCAGCCTGTACTGTCCATCCTTTCAGGAAGAATTTACTTTTCTTGTGATATATTTGGCTTGTTTTAAAAGGACAATGTTTAAAACACTGCCTTTTGGGAAATTTCAGAAATTTCATGAAAACCTGTCTCTTATAAACCACTTTACTTGTAATTTCAGAATTGTTTTTCATAGGGTAACATCTGATCATTTTCCTATTCATATTAAAATTGTTACTGATGAAACTTTTAGTGTTGTCCTTGAGAGACAATAGTCTGAAATTTAAAATGCTGAAGTAGACTTTTTATCTGATTATTAAACATCTGACTCATCTAAATTAACTAGATAAGTTTAAACATTCTGGCATTGAACTTAGCATGAATTCACTACAATTGCTAATAATTGTGTTATTATCTCTCTGTTGGCTCTCGATGTCATTCTTTTCTGGGATTTTCATATCTTTCTTTAATCAGTAGGTCCCTGCTCTCAAATGTTTCTGTTCTTTGATCTCTAATTTGTTACAGTACTAGCAAAAGACTTTCTTGACATGAATCAGCAAATTTATGATGATAAAATTTACCTTTCACATTCAATTCTTTAACCCAATAAATCTTTCAAATTTCTTTATAGTATGTTTTCTCTTTAAACTGTAAAAACTGAAAGCACCCACCTGCTAATGCTGATGGTTTCACTGAGTCGACTTTAGGGGGATACAGGTTTCCATTGGCTCCCACACCCACATAATAAAGCTTAGACCAAGGCTAGGACATGTGGCGGTCTACCTTTGAGAATTTGGAAATTGCCTATTACATAGAATTCCAGTTCAAGATGAATGGAAGTTGTCAAGAAAATGTAAAGAGAGATAAGTTTGTCTCATAAACTGTTAGAAAACAGAACAACCTGCTTTATATTTTTCTAGAGGAGAGTCATGTGGGTGAGCCCACACATTGGCAAGCAAACTCGATCCCTCCAAATGATCTCAGAGCATTAGTGTAAAAATACAAGTACCTGGGTAACTGGGGCAAACTAGGGGAGGGAGGGCAGTGTGCCTTCTCAGCAAACAAAATCCACCAAAGCCTACAGACACAGAATGAGGAGAACTACTCAAAATAGTAGAAATTCTAGCAGGCAAGTCAAATCCATATCAGTGTTTGATTGATTGCATTTCGTAAGCCATGGACAAGTGTAATTCTTATTTAAAAATTATTATTTAAGTAAAGAGCAATTACTGGCATCAAAAGTCATTACTGAGCACTTACTATATACCAGCAGATGCCGAAGATACAAAGACGGCTAAGATTAGTCTCTACTACCTCAAGAAAACAGCTATAAAGATAGTGATGCCAAAGGAGAGTGGCAAAGGCAGAACAACAATAACTGAATTGACACACAACCTTGGTGGGCTTCTTTCTCCCTCTTTTAAATTCTGACTTACAACCAACAAAACTTAAAAAAAATACAAGTCAACTGAAGGAGATTGATTTATTCTCTAATATTTCAATAAGCTTTTATTAACATGGAGAAGAGAATACATATTTTTGACTCTTCTAAGGTATAGGAAAATGTGAGGAAACAAAATTGATTCTTGTATCTCAGGTGTTAATTTATCAATATTTTACAACTGGAACTCCTTTCGAGTAAACATCGTCAAAAATGTTTTAGAATTCCAAATGTCTGTGATGTTTAGTTTTCTGAGTAGGGAAAGAAAAGAACTTGATTTAAGTAATTCAAATGTGAGAGAGACAAATATATTCTTAATTAAAACCAACTCATCAAGCAAAATTAACTCATTTTTAGAAAACACAGTTCAAAGATGGGGCGATATACATGCTGTGATCGCAATGGAAAGGTGTGAATGAGCACACTCTTGGCGATGACAGGCTCTGAACTGAGCCACAGTCTCTACCAAATAGGAATGCGTGACAGACGGTACTTTTTTGCAAATTGCGACTGAAATGCTCTTCAGTTTAACTTGATTGTGTTGACCTCTGTTTACACATTNTTAACAGAGACAAATATATTCTTAATTAAAACCAACTCATCAAGCAAAATTAACTCATTTTTAGAAAACACAGTTCAAAGATGGGGCGATATACATGCTGTGATCGCAATGGAAAGGTGTGAATGAGCACACTCTTGGCGATGACAGGCTCTGAACTGAGCCACAGTCTCTACCAAATAGGAATGCGTGACAGACGGTACTTTTTTGCAAATTGCGACTGAAATGCTCTTCAGTTTAACTTGATTGTGTTGACCTCTGTTTACACATTCGAATGAAAGTAGTGAGCTAAGACTTACAAGACCTTTGTGGTCAGTGTCTAACAGTAGTGTGACCAGAATCAAACCATCCATAATTATTCTCCTGAGGAAAAGTTTGACCGATGGCACCTGTGAGGTAGTCTGTTGACATGGATAGTGTTTATCTGTCTGTCATTTACCGAAAAAAATAGATAACTTCTGTGTAGTAACCAGGGCTTTCCAGGGAAACAATCAGAAGGATGTGTTCGTTTGTGTATGTGTGTATGTGTTATAAGAAATTGCCTCACAGGATAATTATGGATCTGCAGTCAACACTCTGGAGGCCCAGGAGAGCCTACGGTGTAGTTCTAGTCTGAAGGCTGGCAAGTTCTAGATCCAATCTTTAAGTTTCAGCCAATGTTTAAGTTCAGGTTTGAAGACAGGAAAATACTGATGGCCCAGCTTGAAGGCAGTCAGGCAGAAAGAATTCCCTCATACCTGGGAGAAGGTCAGCCTTTTTGTTCTATTCTGGCCTTCCACTGATTGGATGAAGCCCAGCCACACTGGGGAGGGCAATCTGCTTCACTCAGTCTACCACTTAAATGTTAATCTTATCCAAAAAACACTCTCACAAAAACAGAATAATGCTTGACCAAATATTTGGGCACCCTGTGACCCAGTCAAATTGACACAGAAAATTAACCATCACATTCTATATTGCTTAAAACATATAATGCTGAAAATATATCCTAAACCCAAGATTTCAGAAATAAAAATATGGAATACATACAATAATGAAAATATACAAATGAAAACATTGACTTAATAAGTGTTACAGAGACTATGAGCTGAGTACCCACTCTTCCTGGAACAGGATATAAGGCAGTGAACAAAGACAAGTTTCCTGACCTCTTGGAGTTTACACACAGTGAAAGAAAGACAACAAAATAGGATTATAGAGAGAGACTATGATTTCAGGGAGAGCTAAGGGGTGGGAAGAAAAGTTAAGCAAGCTGGAGAGAGAGCAAGTGGGCCAGCAACCTGAGGCAGGGTAGAGAGGGAATCTCTGAAGTGTTAACATCTGAGCAAAGACTGTAATGATGTGAAAGAGTGAGGCAGGTGAAGATATGAGAGAAGAGCGTTCAGGCAGAGCTAAAAGCAAATAAATCAGTCCTGAGACGGGAACAGACTTGGCATGTTTGAAGACCAGCGAGAAGGTCAGTGTGGCTGCAACAGGGACACAGAAAAAGATGAGAAGGTAGACCGAGGCCAACTCAGGTAAATACACAGCTAGCATCTACCAATTAATATGCATCTCTGCATCAACACTTTTTACCTTCAGTTTTCTTGTTTATGTATTCAGGACATGTGAAGCATATTAAAAACCATAGAACAAAAAAGGAACAAAGGAATGGACACAAGATTTGAAGGTGTCATTAACATTTTGCTGATACGCAACGTATGCTAATGAGGACACCCATTTCCAGTTAAATAAGTAAATAATTATCTTGAGGATAAATACTTCTTAACACAGGCCAATTTTACTTTGTAGCTAAATATTTAAGTACAAAATTTGGTATGGTTCATATGCTATAGTTTCTGGATTATAGATTGTTTTGCATTATTTCTCATTGGAATTATCTGTCAGCACTATAATAGTTACCAGGTGTTAACATATTGTGGTTGGATGCATAGTCTTCAAAAGAACATGTGCAAGTAAAACACAGTATTATGTATGTATTTGCAAAATATTGAGAAGTAAAGAGGGACTTTCAGAGGGGTGTTTAAGCTTGCTGTTTCCCAAAGTGCAACTCCATAAAGTACGAATGTATATTAGTCTTGTTTAAGTCAGGAAGACACAAACCACTTGAGGCATTTAAAATAGAAGTGATATAGTGAATACTTTACAAAGTAGTTAGGAGGGTTCAGGAGAAGGAAGGTATGCAGAAGGTTATTAAAGGGGGGAGGTAGTAGTTACAGATCAGAAGGCTGCTAACACCCCTTGAGCTAGACCTGCGTGTTGAGCCTGTTGATGTATCATGGGTCACTCCTCAGCTAGAAATGTTGAGAGGCTGTTCTTTCTGCCAGGGTTGGAATCATAAAGGGTCACCAAGGTAGTGGGTGGAACCCCTGGGGAGGTTAGTGCACTCCCTGGGATGCAGGAGTCACAGCAGCCTGCCTCTTCCTGCCCTACACCCATCACTAATACCTGTCAACTACTGTCAGAACCAGCACCAGGAAGTTTTTATCTTCTGGTCTCCCCCCCCATGTCTCCCATGGGCAGAACCAAACAGGAAGCCACCTGGCAAAGGCATGTGGGAAATGTAGTTTTCCAATTCCCCAACCCAGAAGTGCCAAACAAAGACTAGAACATGACGGCGAGAGGCACATCAGGAAAAATAACCAGCCCTGTTGGCTATTCAGTATTCAAACACACCCTTCTATCCATACAACAGTGACAACTGACAACTACTTTATACTTCCACCTAATATAATGAAGATGAATATTCTTTGAAGATGAATATTTTTCCTCAATAGTGCCTCAAGAGAACAAATGAAGATGATCTTACCCTCTCCTAAAAAATATTGAGATACAAAAAACCACCAATCACTTTGCCTATCTCTAGGTGACAGTACTTTCCTTTTCAATTCAATCACCATCTCATTTGATTATTTTGCACCTGAGAGTTTGTATTAAAAAGTAAACAACCACAATACTCATAAAATAAAAAATAATTTTGGTAAAAAGGGAGGAGGATTAGCTAATATTTATATATGTGAAATAATAAGTGGATTGTTTACCTATTTATGCATATAATAAATTGCCTCAAAATATATCAACTCAAAACAACAAACATTTATTACCTTAGTTACATCAGTTTCTGAGAAGCAAGACACCAGAGGTGGCTTACCTGGGACGTTCTGGCTCAGGGACCTCTCCGGATCTGCAGTCAAGATGCTGTCTAAGGTTATGGTCATTGGAAGGCTTGACTGTGACTGGAGAGCTCACACCTAAGTGTGTGCACATGGTTGTTGGCTGGAGCCCTGAGTTCCTTGCCATGCAGTTTTCTCTATAGGACTGTTCGTGATGACAAGGTGGCTTCTGCCAGGGCAAGTGATCAGAAAGAGAAAAAGACATACAGACCAAGACATGGGTTTCAGGACCTTTTTAAAAAAATCACAGTCTTATAACTGGCACACTGTAATTTCTGCTATATCCTACCAGACACACAGATAACCCTGGTTTGATTTGGGAGAGGATTACACAGAGTGGGAGCATCAGGAGGCAGGAATCATTAGGGGCCATCTTGGAAGCTTGTCACCGTGGCAAACAAGGAAGAAAATATACAGAGCTGCTATAATCATTTCTGTATCAGGTGATAGTGCTTTAGTTCACATTTATAACTTCCTTTTCCTACTCCTTTCTGTGTTCTCTTTGCGTGCTGTCAGTATTCAGCTGGTTAGGATATTTTACCTAAATACCCCAAACTTTCATTCCTAAGGTATTTAGGTTCTCAATGATTCTACCTTGAGTTCTGTCTTCTCTTAATTGTACTAATTGGTATGGAAGTACCAGGAGGTATCCCACAGAATCCTGTAGGTTCCAAGCATACTCCTCCCTTCCCATGTCTATACGTAGTTGCAACCAAATTTCATCTTGCTAATTGGGATCAATAAAAGTAGCCAGCACAGGAATCTCTTTCTTTGCCTATTTGGTCTGTACAATGATGAGACTCAAATTAGTAAGTGGGAGGCCCAGTTTCCAACTGGCAAAGAATTGTTGTGTCTCCTGGGAGCAGATCATAGTTCAAAGATATAAAGATGGGAAGTAAAGATTTTGTGATTAAGTATTATGGGGTGTGTGTGTGAGTGTGTGTGTGTGTGTGTGTGTAATTAGAAACTTTGCAGAGAATTAGCTCCATAGTTGAGCTTCAAAAGGCCAATTCTATTGGATAAATGATAAGAACAATGAAATTACTTGGTTGTGGTATCATTGCCTCTCTCCTCTTTCTATAAAATGAGCTTCTTTGCTATGTGGGAAAACGAGAAGGCAAATACGGCATCAAGTATGAAGGTGCTAGAAGTATATTGGGCAAAAAGGCAAATCTATATCCAGAATAAGCCTCTGTTCCAGGGAGAACATGTAATTGTTCACTTAAGGTAAAAGGGGCCCATTAGGATCAGTCTCCAGGTGGCAGGTGTCATATACGAGCCTAGTATTGGTCTACACTACTAGCAATCTGGGAAGCCAACAATGATGGCATCCAGATCAGCGTTAGTGAAGGGAGTCCATGTTGTTGAGCTTCTGCATATCCTCCATTCTGCCCCATAATTACTTGTAAATGATACCACTGAGTACCATCAGGGTGACTTGGGGGAAGAGTTTGGCTGACATCCAAGGGATGAATGAGTTTGCCCGCCTGCTTATTGATAGCCCCCTTTGAAAGTTAGTGCCATTGGTGACCATTCACAAGGGACCCAAATATCCTTGTACACTGGTCCCAGATTGAGAGCTTCTTCCACATTGCTTTTCCCCAAAACCTCCTTACCATCAATTCCCTAATGTTATGCTTTCTAAATTCTGACCATATGGACTATCTTAGTTCAAGCTGCTATAACAAAATGCCCTAGATTGAATGGCTTAAATAACACAAATTTATTTCTCACAGTTCTGGACACTGAGAAGTCCCAGATCGTGGTGCTGGAAGATTCTGTGTCCCATAAGGACCATCTTTCTTGTTGCAGATAGCTGCTTTCTTGCTGTATCTTCACATGGCATAGAGAGAATGAGCACTTTCTCTGGTCTCTTCCTTTCCTTATAAGGTCACTAATTTCACCATGTGGGCTCCATCCTCGTGACTTTATCTATATCTAACTACCTCCCAAATGCCCCACCTCCAAATATTATCACACTGAGAGTTAGGGCATCAACATATGAGTTTGAAGGGGTACAAACATTCAGTCAACCCACTAGCACCTGTCTGTGAATCAGTACGTACCCACTCTCCTGGCCATTTCTTCATCCAGGCAGAGGGAACAATCAGATGAACTGCTGGACATGCTTGGTGGGAGGGTTTCTCTTTCCCCATACTCCTCTGAGTGGCATTGCAGTGCTGGCTTATACTGGATGTCCTGCGTATCCATCCATCAACTGGGCACAACTTGGTTTTTTCTTCCTTACTCAGTTCTTGGTTGGCAGGGTGGGACCAGGATAAAGCAAGGCATGCAGCCAGCACACAAAATTTCAGGAGGCATTCATTTCCAGGAGGCAAGTTCTAACTTCTGTAAAAGAAAATAATAAAGATAAAATTTGTGTGTATCTACTTATTTTGGCAAAAAGAAACACAGGAAGAATAAAGTAATGAGTTTGATTACCTACAGGAGGGTACAAATGGGGTGGAAGTGATATAGAAGTAGTGACCTTTGCATAGTTTTGACTTTTGGAACCATAACAGTGTTTTTCATACTAAAAAAATAACAAAACGAAAGCATCAAAGATGAAGGAGGGAACTAAAATGTAATATAAGCAGGAACAAATGTATCTAGTTGTATTTGAGATGAACAATATAGCTGCACTGAGGGAAGGGGGAAAAAGCAATTTTGAACAGAATGTTTTGCCTATATCCACAGATTAAAGACAAAAGGAGCTATTAATGATTATTAAATATTAATCTAGTAGGTTTGTTTTCCCTGTGGTGTGGGTTAGCAATTCTGAAACTGCTTTTATGTTCCCTGCAATTGAGAAAATAAACAAATGCACTGATGGAAATGAAAAATGAAAAAGCAAATTTCTCATTGTTAGGCTCGGGAGTAAAAGTATAAAAAGGGGGAAGGCTAGAATGAACCTTCTGGTGTTGGACTGGAATTGGTGGTATTGGCATAAACATAGTTTTGGATATAGACATAGAAGTATATGTTTACATGCACCCAATTTACTGCTTAGCTCTTTCTGCTGAAATGGTTTAGAAGCAATAACACTCTAGTACCAATGTTCATACATTAAGCCCAGATCTTGGCTCCTTAAAACCATTCTTCATTAAAAGAACTCTAAAACTAAAGCCGAGAAGGGATAAGATGAGCCTGGAATTTCTCATTGGAACTGAAATTAAGAATCACCTCAAAAATGATGGGGATATGTCAAAAAAACAGAGGAGCCAAGTCTAAAGGGGGTCATACTGGCCAAATCTGGGAAAAGTTAGCCCCAAAATAAACAGTGATAGTAAAGGACAAAATCTACTTGTGGTCACCTCCAAGATGGTCCACAATGATTCTCTCCTCCTAATATCCACACCCTTCCACAGTCCCCTCCCACAGTGAATCAGGGCCGGCCTGATGCCCACACAATGCAATGGAGGAGGCAGCAGCATGCAACTTTCAATCTCAAAGACATTGCAGCTTCACCCTTGGCCTCCTGGATTGCTCACTCCGGGAGAACCCAGACTCCATACGTTTCGATCACCAATCGGCACCACCTTGTCAGCTGTGAGTAAGCCACCCTGGAAGTGGACCCTCTGGTCATGTCAACCTTGCTAAGGACTACAGACTAGCAGACACCCACAGCAACTCCACCAGAGTCCTCAGCCAGAACTTCCCAGCCAAGCGCCCTAAATCCATGACTCTTAGAATGCATGAGAAACAATAATGGCTATCTTTTTAAATCACTAAGTTTTGGCATGATTTACTATGCAGTATTGGATTAAAAAAAATCCACCATCAAATAAAATGAGAATTCATGAGTTGCTCTAATGTGATAGAAATAGATAAACTGATAGATATAAAGAAAGAAAGAAGGAAAAGGGTTCCTCTTTACAACAGATTGCTAAGTAATAAATGTAAAAAGTTGATGGAGCTATAAAATCACCAATTTTTAGTCACTCTAGTAATACTCCAGTACAAAAAAAATGGTCAATAGTTGCTAAAATTGTGTGAAAGTTTAATGAGGAAATATATGTTACATAGTCTTGAAGTATCTCCCCATGGTTTTTTAATTATTATTATTAAATTGGAAGGCAAAACTAGCAATCTTATAGTAGAAAACCATGGCAGATGCTACTCTGAGAAATCAAAGTTTACCTCACCAGTCATGGGACATCACACATCATGAACCCCTTGTTACAATGCCCCGAACACATCACAACTCTTCTCGGCATTCTTGCCAAAAATGCACAACCTGACCCAACTGATGAGGAAACATCAGATAAAGTTCAAATTGACAGGTATTCTACAAAACTATCAAGTCAAAGAAAGACTGGAATCTTTCCAGGTAAAGTAGTAAAAGACACAGGATGCCTGTATGCAATACCTGGGCTTTTGTATTTAGGTGTGGCTTTATTTGCAGGTACAGTCGCTCCAAAGAATGTAGTAACTTCTGTATTGTTCCCAAATGGATGGAAAATATAATATAGGGTTGGTAACTCAGGGTGTTGTGTGGGTGCATGGCTTGTGTGTACAACGTACTTCTGCCTTGTGTACAAAGCTTTACATAACCCAAATTACATTTGTTTTAGTCAGGTTAATCTCCAGACTGTTTGCCTGACCTATTCTTTTTATTTATCTCTAGGTTCTGATACCTGAAAGGATGTAAGTTTGTTCTAATTTTATCTTACCTTCCTCTATACATATATATCCTTCCTACCAAGATGTATAAATGGAACTCAATTCTAGGTGCTGAAAATTTCATCATTGAAAGTACATATGTGAAATCTTAGCTTCTACCCAAATAGGGTTAAAAATGTAAACTGACCTTTTTGAAACAGATTTTAACAAGTAGCTAAGATTCTTGCTAAACATTATGAAGAAATCCACTGCATATGTCAATATATTTCAGTAGAACATAAAAAAAATATTTGCATACATGGATCTTTCCCAAAAGGGTGGATATTCTAGGCAGAATGCTAAATGCCTTCGTGAGCGATGGCACATAGGTTTGAGGTAGAACTTGGGACAGAGGAATTGCTTTGCACTATAAATTCCTGAGAATTGAGAAGCAAAAAAAAAAAAAAAAAAAAAATGAAACCTNAAAAAAAAAGAATGTGAGCTAGGCTGGCATCCACAGGATGGGGGGTGGTGAGCTGAGATGCAGAGGGGCATGCATTAGCAAAGGAAGTGGGGGATTGGAAAGCGAGAGGTCTAAGAGCAATTTTAGGGCAACATGCTGTGCAGTGCGACTCACAAATCTCATAATGCTTTGTGTGCTTGGAATTGTGGTAGAAACGGGTAGAGATGGAGGTGTGTATGTTGTCTGACCTGGGGCTGAAATCGTCAGTCTTTGGACAAGGACACTGCAGACAACTGAGTTACGTAAGCAAACCTGGACCATTGGTAACATGGAAGAGACCCAGTTGGGAATGTGCTCCTTCCTGAGCATACTTTGGTGGGTGCATATTTCTCTGTTCTATAAAGGCTGATCTACAGTGATTTCCTGTACTTTTTTGCACGAGGCTATTTTTTACAATGGGACAATTTAATATATTTGGTAAATTTCTTAGGCTAATTCTCAGGCAAACAAACTCACAAGAGGATGGATAACAGTCTGTTCACTGGTTTTCTCTAAATAGATACAGTGAGTCATCTCTTTCCCTTAGTTTACCATCTGCTATGATTTAGAAAATCAGTCCTAATTTAATCAAGAATTATTTTTTTTCCTCTTCCATGATATTCTTGCAGAAGGACTGTCCTAGGACTCACACATTTATTTTTTGTTGTACATGATAAGCCATATTTTCTGAAAGCCTCATTCTCTTGTTGTAAGCTAGGTAACCTAGTGAGATGTAACAGCTCTTTCAGACTGAAAGGGGGAGGCCTAGTGCTAAACTCTTCTGTAAGCCTGAAGGTTTTGTTTTGTGTTAAGGGCTTTCGATTATTAATAGCCATGCTATAGCACGCGTGTTATCAGATCAAGAGTTGGCAATTTTACTCAGGCCATAGGTGTCTCCAACTGGGCTGACAGTTAGGTTTGTAGGCTAACAAAGCAGCAGAGCCTCTCCCCTGCATTCCATTCCTTTCCCCGCCCTCAAACCATTTAGCAGATATGTGAACACTGTGAATAAATATGGTCAGCCTTAGATGAACTTGTTAATTACCAAATCCACATTCTTTCTGATTAGAAACGGACCAGGTCTACACTCATCAAAAATTTTGCTGATGGTGGCCGATGAAACAAATGTATTTACATCTTTCCACTGTAATCTCTGCTAACTTTCTTTGAAAAAGGCTAGCATCTCTGTGACTTGGACCTGATTTAACTATTTGGAGATGATCCAATGACGGTGCAGGTATGTAAGGAGCACCACTCAGTGGTTCAAACAGCTATTCAGTGAAGAGTTTCCAACTCTTATTAGCTGTCACGTTGTTATCTTGGAGGAGAACTTGAGAGTCAAAGACGATAATCTGTATCCTGAGCCAAACTCAAAGGCTCGGGGCTCAAAGAGAAATGGAGAGATACAAATCCTTGTTCTTATGCTGATTTGTTTGAAAAAAGAATATAAGCTAGTAATCCTAAGACGTGTACCTACAGTAGGGGTATGATGAAGATAAAGAATCAGAAATGACATGGTCTTTCTTTAGGGTTGCCTCAGGAGCTTGCCTTATCCTGCGCGGGTGCACGTTTGCACAAAATTTGGTTCTTTTGATATTTCATGGGTAGGAATTTCAGCAGCTACCACTGGACAAGGGAATGGGAATACAGGGGCCAGAATAGAAACTAAATACAGCAGCTTCACTTTTCTAAGTGTCCTCATTTACAGAATGTGCATGAAATAACTAACTCCTGAAAACACGGTTGCATTTCATTGTCTAAGCAATGCCAGGAGGGTGGTGTTATCACACACGTTTTGGTACTAAGCACAGGAAGGACAGTGGCAGAGGCAGTCTTGGAGGCCAGGGCTCTGTGGCTGCACATCTCACGGCCTGCCCGTGTGTGCTAGAGCTGCGAGACGCAAACGCAAGTCGAAGTCTCGACAGGGCCCAACTGTGGTTACTAGAGACCAGCGTCTTGGAGCTTTTGACTTGGCCCCTGCTTGTGAGAGTGGCTTCTGCCGTGCCTGGCATGTGAAAGCACTCAGCTAATGTTCCTTGTCTTTCTTTTTTTTTTTTTTTTTTANTTCCTCCGTCAAGTTCCTCCTAATCCTCCTATACGTGCTTTTTTAGCTGCTGATTGGTCTTCCTAAAGCATTACTTTTAATCATGTTATTCCCCTGCTAAAAATGGAAATTTTGATGGAAACCCATCAAAACCATAGACAGAATGGATAAATAACCCATGGGATGTTTTTACAATGATATATTAAATAGCAAAGAAAATACTTGAACTGCAGCTACACGCTACCTCATGGATGAATAGTACAGTGATGCTGAGCAAAAGAGATAAGACTGAAAAGCATTGTGAAACTAGAGAAGTATCATTTTCTAAAAATTTTAAAACAGGAAAACTAAATTATTTTTCATAAGGATGCAAATCTAGGTGTGAAATATAAATGAAGGCATATAAATTGTTGTCACAGAAAAGAGGCTAGCTGTTGCCTGATGGGTGGAGGGAAGAGCCTGTGACCCAGAAGAGAGGGACTGGAGGTGCTGAGATCCTAGCGACATTTGTTTCTTGATCTGGGTGGTAGTCACCTAGAAACTGGCTTTGTAGCTACTCATTAATTGAGAATGACAACACACCTCAGGCCCATGTCTGCTGTCTTGATGTCACTTAATAGAGGTTCAGTTCTTGTTCTGAGTCCCACATTGGGATATAAATTATATGGGTATGCTAAAGAAAATGTACATACAAATTTTAGCACTTTTTTGGTGTGTATTATATTTCACAGTAAAACATTTTTAAGAGAAAAAAACAATTGACACGAGGACTATATCCACTCTTAGTGTCTAATGCAGCACTTGAAAAATGAATATCAGTAATAATATAATAATAATTACAGAGTGTTGAAAAGCTACTATGTAACTGACCTTATTCTAAGCACAATGTGTTAAATGACTTTACCTCCCTAACAACTGTAGGAAATTGGTGCTATTTTTATTCATATACTAGTATAATTTTATCCATACAAACTAGTATACATATATTTTATCCATAGATGCAAGTATTCAAATCCAAGAACTATGACTCTGGTGACCATTGAATAGCTTTAAGTAAAGCTATACTTGTCTGTGTGTCATGGGACAAAATGAATGTCATTTGACTTTTCTGGTGGTCTCTGGTAGAGGAGGAAGGATTTTATGGCGCTGGATTTTGGACTTCGGTATGTAAGTAGGTGTTTTGATCTTCACAGATTCTACAGGCTTACCTCAGGCCAGACAGGCTTTTAACACTGTGCAGTGGCTGATGGTGGGGTTTTTATCATACCGGTAGGTTCAACTTATGACAACTGCGTGTGCAAGCAGTGACCGTGTAGAAGTAGGTCTGTACTTCGGAGACTTGAGAAAGTAGCATTCAGATTTTGCCAGCCTTAAAGAAGCTTGGGCCTCAGCGGGGAGCTGGACGCACTTGGGAAGGGCCCCAGCTTCAGCAGCAGCCCCCGCAGATACCTACGGGGAGAGGCTGTAGCAGCTCACCGTGCAGGTGGGGTTTCCTAAGCAGTCACTGCCCAGGTGAAGATGCACCTGCAGAAAAAAAGAGGCTTTCTTTATTTAGGACTTTTTATTTAGGACTTTATTTAGGACATGTTGGGGAGAGAACAGTTTTGTGCAGGTTTTCCTGTCTTAGCTGAATCTGCTAAGGCAGTTCTCAGTGCTAAGGCACTTGTGCCCATGCTGTAGATGCTGCCTTTGGATGATTAGTAGCAAGCACCACAACAAGAAAGGGCTAAACTGCTGCCCAAAAGTCCATCTGCAAGCAGGATCGAGGAGGAAACTGGAGAGACTATCTTAGAATTCAGTTACCTCATTTTCAGACTTCAGAGTTTAAAAATAGCAAATAACTTCTAGGTGGTAATGCAATGAATGTAGGTGTCCTGAAGGCATGCCTGGAGGGAAAACTCATGACAAATATATCGAATTCAAGAACAAAGGGAACTAAATGTACTGGGTACCCAGGTCTGAGGTATGTTCCTCACTCACCCCCTCAGGCAGTGGTTCTCAAGCAGTAAGGAGCATCAGAATCTCCTGGAGGGCTTGTGAATCGGCAGCTGGCTGGGCCCCTGCCCAGAGTCTCTGATTCTGTAAGGCTGGCTGGGACCTGAGAATGAGAAGAGACCCCAGTGTACCTGCCAGTGCTGGTCCGGGGACCACACTTTGAGAACAAGTGCCCCAGGGGAAAAGAACATAAGACTATAAGTAGCAGCTTCAATTTAAGTATCTGCCAAAGATGATTTTTCAGCTGAAACAAACCTGGGTTTGAAGGGGAAAATCTTTTCTAGCAGTGGATTTGTTAGGGCCAAGTGATGGTACTATAAGTCACTTGAAAACCTGGAAAGAAAAAGGGTGATAGTTATAGAACCTCTAGAAAGACCTCACCATTCCTTTTCCAGTTAAACTAGAAAATTAATCCCTACTCTTTCCTTTTCATGGAAAGTAAAGTGAACAGATGATTGGGATCTTAAATGTTGCCTCTGATGAGAACAGCCTTTTGTCCACATATATTCACTTGTGTCCTTTACTGAGCACCACTAAGCATAACCAACAGATTATCTGCCCAGAGTTTACTGGTTTAGGCCCTGTAATCATTGTCTAGATTCAGATGGTGACCATTTATCCTGAAGTTATTCAAATTCTCATACTTTCATCTCCCTCATTTGTGAATGGTGATACCAGTAATAATTCCTACTCCTCAGGGCTGCCGTCAGGATTTAAAGAGTCTAATTATGTCACTTAGCAGAGTGCCTGCAGCATAGCAGGTGGGTCGTTAGTTCTATTACCTATTACTAAGTGTTCTGGAATACAAGCACAAGACCCCAGAGGAGTATATTACCTGGTCAAGAAATACTTCTCTCTTCACATGCACAGCTTCTGTAAGGCTGGCAAAATCTGAATGCTACTTTCTCAAGTCTCCGAAGTACAGACCTACTTCTACACGGTCACTGCTTGCACACGCAGTTGTCATAAGTTGAACCTACCGGTATGATAAAAACCCCACCATCAGCCACTGCACAGTGTTAAAAGCCTGTCTGGCCTGAGGTAAGCCTGTAGAATCTGTGAAGATCAAAACACCTACTTACATACCGAAGTCCAAAATCCAGCGCCATAAAATCCTTCCTCCTCTAACAACTTTTCTTCCCCAAATTGCACTTGTATTTACAGATTTCAGTGCTTCTGGGGCATGCACCAAGTCAGAGGGTATCTGACAGGACCTAAAATAAAAGCACACCATCTCAACTTGAGATCTGAATAAGGTGGGAAATAAAACATGAAGTCATAAAGTGTATTATGACAAAAACAAAATTGGAGAATGTAGCTCAAAAGTACCATTAATGGAAGCTGGCCATCCCTGTCTCATGAGGAAGAAGGGCAGAACTGAGTCATGTACATCTGGTTTAACCTTCCAGAAAGATATGGTCCTCAAAGTTGATATTTATCAGCCAGATGCGTGTTTTGCCTTCCACAGGAGAGATGGAGGGAAGTGGTAAAAGGAAACGGCAGCATTGGTCTTCCCTAACAGTGAATAAGAAAACTTCTTTTAAATTTTATGTTTCATTTATTTTTGAGAGCAAGAGAGACACAGCATGAGTGGGGAAGTGGCACAGAGAGAGAGGGAGACACAGAATCTGAAGCAGGCTCCAGGCTCAGAGCTGTCAGCACAGAGCCCGATGCAGGGCTCAAACTCACAGACAGTGAGATCGTGACCTCAGCCGAAGTCAGAAGCTTAACCGACTGAGCCACCCAGGCGCCCCAGGAAAATGTTTTCAAAAGTCAGTTTCTATGACTTATGCAGACTATTTCTGTAAGGTAGGGAAGGCCTGTGTGCACAAGATCTATTTAATTCTGGTTTCAAAAGCTGTATTCAGAATTTAAAGGCAAAGCACTTTAAGAAATATGAAGCTTTTGAGTCAAAATTTGTAGCACAGTTTGTTTATAAAACTACTCAGAAACCTGCAGATTAAAAAAAAAGTTCTTAAAGGGTCCAATTTCAATGAGCGGGAGAAGTAGGTCAAACTGAAAGATTTCTATTTTCCTAATTGGAAAAGGAACAATAATTAAGGGATTGATTTTGCTTTGTGCCTTTCTCTTTCATAGCTTTGTTTCATAGCTGCAGCAAAGGTGCACAGAGCCTAAGCTAGTTTTTCCCTCATAAAAAAGAGCAACTTCGCTGAAGATTGGTACTCTTCAGTTATCAAATTTTAAGATGAGAGATTAATGCTGCAAATTCACCGACTGTAACCAAGTTGACTTAACCATATAACACTGAAAAGAGAGTAGTTCGTGAGCATTCTCCTTGGGGCACTCTAAATTTGTGGAACTACGATAAAAGCTTTTCAGTGTAAGTAATAAGAAAACCAGTGAGTTTCAAAGTGCAATTTTAAAGCAGTCTACTTTTTATAAATATCAAAGAAAATACTTTGGAAATTGATTGGATTGTGACATTTTTGACAAGTGTCTCGACTCAAAACAACCTATGACTATTTGTTGCATATCTATATATGTCTTTTACTCTGGAATGACATTTCAAAATATCAGGGACCTTCCCCAAACTTCTCTCAAGCTAATGGGTGTAAAGATAGCCACACAGGGACATCATTAGGCAAAGTACTAGCTCACAGTTGTAGTGTGATTCTAAAATCTAAAACTTTTAAATTTGCTTTAAGGAATCAAACATCAGCATTTAAACCTAAATACATCTAAGAGTTTGTAAATTTGAAAGTACCATGCCTGAAGAAAAATTAAGTTCCATGAAATCAATGGAAAATCACAACTCTCTTTTTAGTTAGTATCCCTCCAGGAGGAAGGAAAGTATTACCTAAATATAATGCCTTAGGGATAGCAAAGATTTAACTGTTCTCACTTCTCATTTAGAAGAGACATTCATATTCTTGGTGGTGGGCTGATTTGTGAATTGTGAACATGGTCCATGGAGATACAGCTCTGTGCACAGAGGGTGGGTGTGGGGTGCGCGTGTCCTGTTTGGCACAGGGTGGAATACAGGACAGGAAGTTTCCAGACTCTGAGCTGGCACCGCAGTTTATGTGCTGAGTTCAATCCTGAGTCTTGAGGAATACATCTACTATGAATTACAAATCTGGCAAGGTACAGGTAAGGCCCAGGTTAAGTCTTCATAATCAGGCTTTGAACAACATATATAAATAGGCAAAGCTTACAAGTTTCTCTCCTTGAGTGAGTGCCTTTGATGCCCTATCACCAGCACTATTTGGTAGAACTGACACTGAATGTTCATTTTCATAGTTTGCACTTGGGATGAGCTACAGGTGACTTGGGATGATTGTGTAAAGACAGGAATCACAAGACTAAGAGGTAATGGAGAGAGACTGGGACAATGCAGATACAGGAAAGTCCTGTCTAGAGCAGCTGCATAGCTTTCTTTGTTTAAACCCCTCCTCCACATTCCTCTATGCAGTTACTACAGTGGGAGACCCGGATCTTACAGTTCGTTCATGAGTTTCATTCAAAACTGTGATAAAAATTTAGAGCACCTACTGGGTGTGATCATTGAATAAGATAAAATCCTTGTGTTCAAGAAGCTAAATGTGAAAACCATTATACCTGCAATAATAAAGATATACAGACTGAGTAGGGTGAGTTGGTCTAGCCTGGGAACTGAATGAAGGCTTCCTAAAGGAACCACCATTTGAGTTGTGCTGGGAAAAGAACAGATTAACCAGGAAGTGGGGGTAGCAGTGGGGTTGGAGAGAAGACAGTGAATGTTTCTGCTGGAGGGAGCAGAATGAATGAAACCTCAGAGGTATGAAAACGCGATGGGAATCGCAGAGGTGTATCTAAAGAGTTGCAAGCAGCTGAGAGCATGACAGGGCAAAGCATGAGGACAGAAGGGTGGGAGCCATGCCTCAACAGTGACATGGAGTGGCTCATGGGCAATATTGCAAGACATACAGAGAGGTTTGGACCTTACCTTTATGTAATGTGGGAGCCACTAGAGGATGTGGAGAAGATGTCTTTAGAAATACATGGCTGTGTGCAGGAAGGATTTAAGTAGACAAAAGAAGGAGGAGGAGGAGGAAACCATTGAAAAACTTTGAAAAGCTTTGAAAGCCATTGAAAAGATGAAGATGATGGAAGACTAAATAAGGCAGTAACCATAGGGATGAAGAAGGGAGAGGGATTTGAGACCTCTCAGGAGCTAAAATTAATAGAATGTGGTGGTTGAATAAGATAAAAGATCTGTATGCTGAAAACTAGAGAATGTTTATGAAAAGAATTGAAGAAAACACAAGGAAATGGAAAAACATTCCATGCTCATAGACTGGAAGAACAAATATTGTTAAAATGTCGATACTACCCAAAGCAATCTACACATTCAATGCAATCTGTATCGAAATAACAGCAGCATTTTCTGAAAGCTAGAACAAATATTTCTAAAATGTGCATGGTACCAGGAAAGATCCTGAATAGCCAAAGTAATTTGAAGAAGAAAACCAAAGCTGGAGGCATCAGAATTATAGACTTCAAGCTGTATTGCAAATCTGCAGTCATCAAGACAGCATGGTACTGGCACAAAAACAGACACTCAGATCAAGGGAACAGAATAGAGAACCCAGAAATGGACACAGAAATGTATGGCCAACTAATCTTCCACAAAGAAAGAAATCAGCAAATAGTGTTGGAAAAACTGGACAGCAACATGCAGAAGAATGAAACTGGACCACTTTCTTACACCACACACAAAAATAAATTCAAACTTGATGAAAGACCTAAATGTAAGACAGGAAGTCATCAAAATCCTAGAAAAGAGAACCAGCAGCAACCTCTTTGGCCCTGGCCATAGTCACTTCTTACGAGACAGGTCTTCAGAGGCAGAGGAAACAAAAGGAAAAATGTACTAGTGGGACCTCATCAAGATAAAAAGCTTCTGCACAAGGAAACAATCAACAAAACTAAAAGGCAACTGACAGAATGGGAGAAGATATCTGCAAATGACATCTTGGATAAAGGGTTGGTATCCAAAATCTATAAATAACTTACCAAACTCAACAACTGGAAAACAAATAACCCAGTGAAGAAATGGGTAGAACACATGAATAGACTCATTTCCAAAGAAGACATCCAGATGGCCAACAGACCCATGAAAAGATGCTCAACATCACTCATCATCAGGGAAATACAAACCAAAAGTACACTGAGATACCACCTCATACCTGTCAGAGTGGCTAAAATTAACAAGTCGGGAAATAACAGATGTTGGCGAGGATGCAGAGAAAGGGGAACACTTTTGCACTGATGGTGGGAATAGAAACTGGTGCAGCCACTCTGGAGAATAATATGAAAGTTCATCAAAAAGTTAAAAATAGAACTTCTCTAGGACCCAGTAACTGCACTACCAGGTATTTATCCAAGGGATACAAAAATACTGATTCGAAGGGGCACATACACCTCTATGTTTATAATAGCATGATCAATAATAGCCATATCATGGAAAGAGCCCAAATGTCCTTTGAATGACAAACTGACAAATGGATAAAAATAGTTAGTTTGTTTATACATACACACACACACACACACACACACACACACACACAATGGAATATTACTTGACAATCAAAAAGAATGAAATCTTGTCATTTGCAAGAATGTGGATGGCACTAGAGTGTATTATGCTAAGTGAAATAAGTCAATCAGAGAAAGACAAATTTCATGTGATTTCACTCATGTGGAATTTAAAAAACAAAACAGATGAATATACGGAAGGGAAGGAGAAAAAGTAAGATAAAAAGAGAGAGAGGCAAACCATAAGAGATTCTTAAATACAGAGAGCAAACTGAGGGTTGAACACTGGGTGTTACATTAAGTGATAAATCACTAAATTCTACTCCTGAAACCAATACTACACTATATGTTAACTAACATGAATTTAAAAAAAAAAAGAATGTGGTGGTTGATTACATGGGGGAGGGTGAAGGAGGCTGTCTACATGAGGAGCTGACTCGGAGGATCCTAAGTTTAGTTTTGGATATCTTATGTTAGTGCTCCCCGGTGGAGATGTCCACTAGGCGGCTGGATATGTGCTGAGGGGCACAGCCAAGGTTAGAACAGACACTACAGATCAGGAAGTCAGTGGTGCAGATATGGGATCGAAAACCATGAAGCCAGTGGGATAACTCAAGGAGAATGTGCAGTATGCAGAGGCCAATGATCAGAAGCAGCAAATGAATGAGAGGCCCATTAAGGGAAAAAGAAAAAGAATCTATTAGTAAAAAGGAGACGTAGGAAGGCTTGGATTGGGGGGAATAGTAGAGGGTGAGCTTTAGAAAGAACCAGAGGGATTAGAGAGAATCTGATAAAGAGTTTGATCAGGAACCAGACCATAAACTCCCTTTAAAAGTTTAATTCTGAGCTTTCTCTGACTAAGTGCACTTAAAATAGTTAAGCAGGTTTTAGCCTACAAAGTAACATTAGCCCATTTGATATTAGGAGAAACATTTTGATCTGTTGGCCAGGTCATTTGTACCCCTAACACTGTATCATCTAGCACGGTAACTACCACCATACACAGCTACATATATTTAATTCAAAGTAAATAAAGTTAAATATTTAGTTCCTCATTAGCACCAGTACATCCACTAGTGGTACTATATATTAGTAGTAGTGGTAGCACCAGCATATTTCAAATGTTCAATAGCCACATGTGGCTAGTGGCTACTGTCTTGGACATCACAGATATAATACTGTCACCTTAGCAGACAATTCTATGAGACACTACTGATCTAGAAAATAACTAATTTTTGTTATTGCCCATGGAATAGCACATGGAAGGAGCCATGTGCTAAGCAAAATGCAGTTCATTGGTAGGAAGATTACAGATGTGGTCACAGTAATTATGCAGTCCTATGCTGCAGACAGAATGCATCATAGTATTAGAATGCTTTGAAGATTGAAATTACATGCAGCGAATACTGGAAAATAGTATTGCAGTAGTGAATAAGCAAAAGTGAATTCTTTTGCTTTGTGTTCAGATTTGATAAAATTTGGATATGCTGCCACCATCTGGATGCGTAGGAAAATTGAACTAAATCTAAACATTGAAAGTTTGCATTAATTTTTCCCAAATCTGCTAAGTGACATAAAATAGCAAATGCCTTTGGTGTATCAGGGATATTTTGCTCTTCAAAACATTCTTTCATTGTCTCTAATCCAAACCAATGTCTAAACTGTTCAAATCATTCAATGTTATAAAGTGAGAGTTCAGAGGACTGCCCCCCCCCCGAAATACTGTTTCACTGGAGAAAAAGTAGGAGAAAAGTAAAAATATCTTCTTAAATTTGAGTTTCCTTATAAATTATTCTTTATATTGGAGAGTTGTAACATTAGTCTCTACTGAGAAGAAAACATTGGTAATAACAATAAACCATGTACATGAAATGAATATCTAGCATAGTAATGACTTAGAGGGTGAAGGCAGGAATTCACTAAGTAGCTCATTTGCTATGGCATTGATACTGCTTTAAGAGTCATGCCATGGCTACCCGAGATGCTGGCCAAGTGGAGGATTCTGGACAGTCTGGCTGCCTGCAGAATGAGGCCACATGATTCACTGCCAACAGATATGGCTGCCTGCTCAACAGGGGACGTATAAATGGCTAACAGTGTTTTTGTGAGTGTGTGTGTTGACCCCAAATAGTGGGTCTTAATGCTCAAGAAACAGAAAATTGAGATGGTTTGCGGAAAACTGTTATTCTAAAGGCTTCCAGCAGGTGGCAGCAGAGCTATAGTTAATGAGCATGCTTTTTCTGATAACTACAATGGAAACAGACTAACATGATCAACCTCAACTAATCATATCTCTTTATGACATCAAGCCAGAAGCATAATCTAAAATATCTATATATTCAGGAGGAATCCATTTTATTTTGAAAATGACCAATTTGAAACATAATTTATAGAAAGCTTACTTACAGCCTACTTCAAAGGCATGAATGTGATGTCGAGTTGGGGTAGGATATAAAAAGAATCCAAACATGAGCTACGTGGATAGACTTTCACTCTAGGAGAGACCATCTGGGAAGAACGGCTTCTTGCTTTCTGCGGCTTTATAAAACTCTTACGAGCGACCCTAGTGCATGGGAGGCAGATATTTGGAAGCAATGTCTCAGAAGATTGGAATAGAGCGAGGGGGCCCCTGTTGCTGGTGCATGTCACTAATGTACACATAGGAAGCTTGCCTTAGGGCTGCTTCCAGGACAGAATGAACAGCTCCTGACAAAAGTGCTTGAGGATAATAAAGATGAAAAACAGACGGGAGAAGGGTCTAAGAGGGTGGTGTACAAAAATCCTGAGCCTGCCTCCTTCCATGGACGCACCGAGTCTACAGCTACATATGGATCATACCCTTCTTTTTAAAAAGATCCAAAAACTAGATGAACTGCTCTCAACAACAAAGGATAAAAGGACCACATCCAGATGGACAGGAGAGACAGGTGCATGGCTTCACAAGGTGAAATAAGACAGAGAAAGGCAAATGTTGCATGGTTTTGCTTCTTTGTGGAACATAAAACCCAAAACAAAAAACCAAAACAAATAAAACCCAGACTCATTGATGGTTACCAGAGGGAAGGGCGTCTCCGGGTGGATGTGTAGGCAGATGGTTGAAAAGGGTAAAGGGATTAAGAAATACAAACTTCCAGTTATAAAATAAGTAAGTCATGGGAAAAGCGAAATTAGTCAGAGGAAGACAAATATCATATGACTTCACTCATAAGAGGAATTTAGGATACAAAACAGATGAACATAAGGGAAGGGAAGCAAAAATAATATAAAAACAAGGAGGGGGACAGAACATAAAAGACTCTTAAATACAGAGAACTCACTGAGGGTTGCTGGAGGGGTTGTGGGTGGGGGAAATGGGCTCAATGGGTAAGGGGTATTAGGGAGGACACTTGTTGGGACAAGCACTGGGTGTTATTCATAGGGGATGAATCATTAGAATCTACTCCTGAAATCCTTATAGCAGTATATGCTAACTAACTTTGATGCAAATTTAAATAAATAAATAAATAAATAAAATAATAAGTGAGTCATGGGGATGTATTGTAATGTTCAGCCTGGGGCATATCGTATAATGTTGTATTAACTCTGCATGATGACAGATGGTAAGTGGATGTGGTGACCCTTTCACAATGGATACAAGTATTGAATTACTATGTTGTACACATGAAAACAATATAATATTGTATGTCAACTAAAGCTCAATAAAACAAAACGAAAAGAAAAGCAGATGTAATGCAAGGACGCAGGTGCTGAGGCGGGCTCATCAGAACCAGAGCTGCTGGTACCGTCAACGTGCGAAGAGCCTGAGGTCTCAGCTACGCCTGCACAGCAGGAACACTTGGGTTGTTCTAAAAGAGCCACACCCCAGATGAAACAAAACAAAATATCCAGGAAGAAATCCAATGCATCCGTGTTTTTAAAGCACCAGCTGACACCAAGTGTTGACAAGGTTAAGAGCCAGTTGGAATCTAAGGAAAGGTAGGCGAGAGGGGCCTGGGGCCAAGCTGCAAGAGGAATGCAGGTAGGAACATTTAGGCAAGTCAAGTAGTGTTTGGGGTGGGGGTACAATTTCTAAAAATGAACTATATTATGTCCAGCACTATATTAAGCATTGAGTACATACAAGTACGATGGAGTGTCCCTCGGGGGCTGTACAATCCAGCCCTTGTAAATTTGTTAGGACTATGCTGCTCAGGGCCAGGAAACCATTGCGGCATGGCGGGGGGCGTGAATGGCTAATGACAAGTGCTGAGCTTTGCAGAAATACGAATGGTGACTTTATCTTGAAGTTAGTGGAGTTAAAATGATACAGGTGCCACTTAAGTGGGGGAGGGGTTGTTTAAGATGTCAGGAGTAGCCCCTGCCAGGGCATTCTCATCAGCTTCTGAGGTCACCCTCTAGAGAAGAAGAAACTCATTCCCAGGGTCCAATAAAACCTGGTTAACAGAAAAGCCCACGTCGAAAGGGTGCGGCGGAAGTGGACTAGACTGGCCACTGTGGAATGGAGCGCCAGGGGAAGGGAAGCTTAGGATGCTTTCACTGAAGAAGTGAGGGATGCGGAACAAAATCAATGCATACAAAGTCTCTTGGCCGATAGGACCCACACAACTCATTAGGCAAATTAAGGCTGTTGGGGTGACCATCCTCAATTTTCATTCACTCCTACCTGCAACACGTACCTTCATGCCACTCTCTTACTCATTCACTCATCAAAAGATGTAGTGTTTAGCATTTGCTAAGATTCAGTATCAGCCTTCAGAGAGCTTACCGTTTATCAAGAGAGATCTTTGCACTGTTCCTCCATGCTCAGTGAAGGAAGGGCCTCTACTCTTGTCCAAGACCAGCCCTTCCACCGATGCCCTTGACTCCAACCATGACCTTAACTCCAAACCTTTGGCTTTCTCCAGGACCTTGTTCAAATTCATCCCTTCTCTTCTTTTTCTCTTCAAATACCCCTTTTCTTTTTTTAAATTTTGTTCTTTTTTTTCTTTTTTCTTTTATTTCTAGGAGAGAGAGAGAGACAGCATGAGCAGGGGAGGGTCAGAGAGAGAGAGATACAGACTCTCAAATAGGCTCCAGGCTCTGAGCTGGACGTCAGCACAGAGCCCGAAGTGGGGCTCGAACCCACGAACCACGAGACAATGACCTAAGCGAAAGTCGGACGCTTAACTGACTAAGCCACCCAGGCGCCCCACAAATACTCCTTTTCTATTGGTTCCTTCCCCTCAGCATGTGAAGAGAGAAGTATTTCCAACTTAAAACCTCTCGACCTTTGTTCCCAACAGCCACCACCAAATTTTACTCTTCTTATAATACAAAGACTTCTGGAACTCACTGTCAATACTTCCTTATCTCTATTTTCTCATCCCTCATGCATTCATCAACTCAGCCTAATCTGTTCCCCGTTCTCTCTATCCTGCAGGCAGCCCTAAGGGAAATTTGCCTAATCTCAAGTCTGAGCACCTCTTTTAAGGTTAAACCTCTGTTACTTGGGACAGAGTTCAATTCCTGAGCTGGACATAGGAAGCCGTGTCTCATTCCCTCGCCTCATCTCTCACTAGCAAAGGTCTCACTTGATACTCCAGGAATCCTGCACTGTGATGGCTCCCTGTACATACCAGGCCTCTTCTCATTTGCATATGGGTTTTTTTTCCCTACTCTTTTCTATACCTAGAATACCCTACCCCTTCTCCTTTCCCAATTTAGCCTGAACTTTCCTGCACATTCATTAACATTCAGCTCAGATATCACCTCCTCCAAGAGCCCTTCCCTGACTCCCCCAGTCCTAGCTGGATAACTGAACTCAGATCTATGTTTCTGCAGTTTATTGAGAGTATCTCTAGAATGTGCTTATTAACTAATATTCTTATTATCTGTGTGCATGTCTATGTTATTGTTATTTGCTTGTATGTCTGTCTTCCCTTCCAGACTGAGAATTGCTTTAGAGTAAAGAAGAGGTTTGAGAATTTAACAATACATTGAAGACTCCAAATAGAAACTATTATAGTTCCATACTCTGTCTTGTACACAGTATTGAAATTTTTGTTTAAACAACTGCTACCTCCAAATACAAGAACTTATAGTTATTTCAAAAGAACTACTGTAACAGAAAAGTTATGAAATTAATCTAGGAGCTAATCACATAAAAGGAATAGAATATGGTTCTTTGGGAGAAAAACTACACAAGCCTTAGAAAATCTAAATAAAGGTGGAAAAATTGAAAAACAAAGACAACATGACAAACACTCAAAGAAGGCTATTACCATTACCAAAAAACCATGCCCAATGGTATGTTAATAAATTTGAAAATTGTAATTAAAATAAAAATTTTCTGGAAAACTACCAAATGATTCAGTATGAAGTTTATAATATGAATAGACTATCACCAAAGATCAAATTTAAACACTTGTCAAATAGTCTACAAAAAGTACTTTGGATATCTACAAGTAAATCATTTAAATATTTCAAAGAAAATTTAATTTCCGTCCTCTTAAATTGTTTCAGAACATAAAGTAGTATGATTCATTGTTCAGTCTAACAAAAGCAAAAACCAAAAAAATATACTTAGCCCCAAAACAAAACCAAAAAGCCAAACACATTTCAATTAAGGAAATATATATATATATATATATATATATATGAAAATCCAAAGAATATTTGTTAACAAAATGCAACTACATATTTTAAATATTATGCCTTGATTGTAAATGATTTATTTAAGAAAGATGGGGTGATTCCATACCCAGAAAGTCATTGATATGTGGTATCTCAAAGTTGAGAAAATCTATAGAAAGTTTTCAATTCTCTCACAAAGATATTTAATTAAGTTAAATGACCATTTATAAGAAATTCTCTTTTAATAAAATAATGGTCCTTAGACATAATGAAGAGCTTCAAGTATGAACTTTAATAAATTTTCATTTTCTCCAATTTAGAGAAAGAGTCAATGGTTTCAATTTTGTGTCCTGGAAACCAAATGGGGCAAATGGTTTTGAAACCCATGTGCCCTCCAATTATGAGGTAAAGGACCCATTGCATGTCTTGCTGGGATATTTATGTGGTTAGTCTGCTAGGTTGCAGTGCTTTAACAATAGGTCTAGATGATTTAAAACTCTGTAATGCTTTTTCCTGTAAACTATGTCTGTGTAATTCTGGAGCTGAGCAATCTCTCTATAAAATCCCTATAAAAATCAGGCAACTATCACTTTCCAGAGTCCAAAAATAAAATAAATTATATAAAATAACGATGGAAGAGAGTTTACTTAAAAATGATTTAAGGAATTAGAAATATGAGTTTTCTCTGTCAAGAATCTCCCAGGAGTAATCCAGCAACAGTTATCTTAATTTGCTGTATAAAACCATTCATAAAAGTTGAACTACTAAAATACCTTGGAAAAATCTGATGGGCAACCCCTCATCTTCTTAGCAATCATCGTTCTTGGGATTTGAAAGTGATAAGTAATCATTTCCCTATGTACACTACCCCCTCCCCCAGCCCCAAGTCAAAGTCAATTAAAAAACAGAACATACTAGCGGAGATGAAAAACATTAGTTTACATATTGATAAAGCTAAATGGGCATGTGAGGCCACCTTACACAGCCAAATAACTTTCTCACTGAGGTTAACTTTCCCTCTACGACTACCAGATCCTCCTTCTGTTCTCAGAGCCAAGTATGGTAAACTTATCACAAAGAAGAGCTGGGAGCAGTGTAGCCTGAAAAACATACCCGTACACACTCCCTGTCCTTTTCCTAAAGTTACCAATAAGATCATTTCTCTTCCCATGGGAAAAGGTGAGTGAAGTCCACCTCCCAGCACTAGAGAAAAGCGAAAAATCCCTAATCTGTAGGCTGACAGAGAGTATGGTTGCTGCTCCCAAACTTAACATCTTCAGTAAGGAAGCTAATTTCTCTCATGAAAAAGAAATTTAGATGTTTTTAGTACAGGCTGGTTTAGCAGCTACATGAACATTTAAGGTCCAGCCTCCTTTCTGTTATTCCTTCTACCAATCCTCTTCCGTATGGCTGTAGCCATCTTCCAAAATCCATATTCAGTGCAGAAGGAAAAAAAAAAAGTAAAGAAGAGTATGCCCTACGATAGTAAAGAAATTTCCTCAAATCACACACTTCTATGTTTAATTCCTTTGCCAAAACTTAGTAACATGGCTGTCCCTCGCCACCAGGGACACAGGGAACAAGTTAAAAGTGCTTATTATAAGGCAAAATGGGAAGGATGCGTTTGGGAGGTAAGTAGCCAAATCTGTCATGCCAACAAGCAGCTGTCAAGGAGTAAGGGCACGTAGCAGCCCGGCTAATCTGAACTGAAAATGCTATCAACTTCTTTTACATTAAATTCTTACTCTTACCTATTTCCAAGAGCATATAGTTTTGTAATGGTTTCAAGCTGTAAGTCAAACTCTTCATGGGACAAAAGGTACTCATTTTATTCACATGACATTTGCATCAATATCTCCATTCATGTTTTAAAGTCCACAGTGAAGAGAAAGTGAAAGGGCAGTTTATATTTCAGTAATAAAAATCTAACCAGATCTGCATACATACGGAAACTTTTTCCTTTATACTTATAAATGTTGGGCCCTTTTTTTTTTTTTTGGACCACTTTGCATTTCAACTGTATATGTCAGGTTAAGATCCAACCCTTGAACCTGAGCCAGTCCACGTTTCCATAGGGTTAAATTTAGATTTTATCCAGTCCTTGGGAAAATTCATAACTAATCACCCTATGAATTTGAGTTGAATCAAAAGAGAAGGATCCTGGAGGTTGATATGAATGAAATCCTCTAGTTCTTCCCACTTCCAGGGGACCTTATTATTACATTCATATTCTCACATTCTTTTTTGGATCGGATAAACTCTGAGCTCAGCAGACATCTTGGGACTAAGCTAACATACACTCAAAATCTAGGGAACCCCAGGAAACCTCTAAGGCTATAGAATGGCAAGAGAAGAATATTTTTTTCAAGATTAAAAAAAATGTTTATACTTGAGAGAGAGAGAGAGAAAGATAGAGAGAGAGAGCATGAAACGGGGAAGGGCAGAGAAAGAAAGGGAGACACAGAACCCTAAGCAGGCTCCAGGCTCTGAGCTGTCAGCACAGAGCCCAACATGGGGCTTGAATCTCACAAACCGCAGGACCATGACCTGAGTCAAAGTTGGATGCTTAACCAACTGAGCCACCCAGGCACCCCTGGAAAGGAACATTAAGAAAAGTTTTTTTCCAGATGCTCTCACATTATGTTAAGCCAAAGCACACACTCAACCCTCAGCCTGGGTGGCTGAATAGTATTCCTGACAAGAGAGTGCACTTTGTTTCATTCATCTGCAAACACCATATTCATGCTTCCACAGGAATCACATCTGAGCACCAAACTTCAGCGTCCAGTTTCATAATACAGCCACATCTCCTACATAACATTATGAGCCGCGGTTGGTTACCTGACATTTCAGGAGACTAATTAAATATCAGCTTCGGTTTGCAGCAAATGAACTGCGTTCCCAGCAAATGTCAATCCCCATGAAATCCGAGAAAAGGACAAAGAACAAAGGACAAAGGTGACATTTCTCTACTCAGTGTCTGGCCATGTCTAGTTCAGTGGCCCTTTGATTACCAAGCATACCTCTAAATGGTAATTGTTATTACTTTTTTATGACTCAGTCTTTCACTCAGTAGGCATGGCAGTATATTTGACTGGGATTTAAGAAATCTGAGTTACAATCCCAGTTCTTCTACCAGCTGGAGATACACCATGGATGAGTTCCTTAATCTACCTGTCTGTCTCATATTCTAAAAAAATCTAAAGGTTGCATTAGATGTCTTTTAATTTCATTTTCAGTTCAAAATTCTATGATTCTGAGTACCTTTTGAGATCTCATTCTTTGGATGATACCTAAGAGTAATGTATTTCAGCATTTCCACCTTTAAAAGAGGCAACCTTTGCCTTAAAGGAAGTGGATGTAGCACTGTTGGCAACGTGGGTTTTTGTTAATCCCACGTGTAAATCTCCATTAAGCAATAGCTCTTATTTGTTTCCAAGGTAATAGTTTTTCAATACATGTTGAAATGTGTCTTCAAAGAAAAAAATTTGTGGAGGATTTCTTAAGCACACAGTGGAAGAAATGTGATAGTGTATCCATTGGCTCCCTTCATTTTATAAACCTTAACACCCTTCCTGCTACAACACTAGGAAATTACTGCAGGCAAAAAGAAAAATACCTCCACTGAGAAATAACAAGGAGGGCTTTTTCAAGAGGACATAAAATCTGATAATCTTGGTATAAAGTTGAAAAAAATGCGGGAGTGCATAACAGCACCATCCGATGAATTTTTTTCTTGGATGAGTGGGTCTACATAACCACATACCAACGGACAAGGAGAGCAGCACATAGTAGTTTCTTTCACAAGGAAGGAGTAGGGATAAAAATACTAGATTGAACTTTATGACCAATTTTGTATGACAATATTGGAAACTTGGTATGCCTCAGCCAAATATTTCTGCTTCTTAGGTGTGGGTATCAAATGCCAATTCTCCTGGAATGTGGTACAGGGTACCAAGGATGCAGAAATATTGTTATCCTTGGTAGTAGCATGTCCTTAGCAATGATTCCGCGAGAAGTGTTAGGCTGGACCCCCACAAGGGGTCTGACCACAGCAGAACCTTCGAAAACACTAGAGGCCTTGCAAGTGGGGACTGAGGGTAAGGAATGGTGATGAAGCCATAGGGAGTAGAGAGGGAGGCTTAGGACACGGCTTAAGTTGTATCTATTGCACTAAAATTAACTAGAACCTCACGTAAACACGCTGAGGAGGAGACAAAAGTGTAATTGCAACTCTGTTCCATTTGGGAAGTAATACATTTGAATACTCCACCCAGGAGAATGGAGCACACAATGTACAAGTTATTGATAGAGAGGCAGTTAATGATATTACACTTCCCCACCCTGTGGCTCCTTTCCTCAGACTTCCTAGCCATTACCAAAGTGCTTTTCTTAGAATTTAGTCTCAGGCCCTCTGCTTTCATTCCTCCTCTTGCACCTCCAAGAGCTCTTTCCATTTACATCATTTCATCTGATTCCCTACCCACTAGAAAGCACTCTCATCTTGGCTTCTGGTCAGTCTCATAGGTACAGGTACTTCTTTCCTGATTAATTTCACCCATGTACTACTCCACTTAATATCCCATAAATGTTTATTTAGATCTTTAAATGTCTACTCCTTTGTAAATGTTCTCAGTCTTCTTTATTTGAGCGTCTTGTGTAGTTCAACAGAATTGTGAACTCTGAAAGTGAAGAGTTAATATTCTCAGGCAAGCCTGATACAAAACTGGATTCAGAGAAGAGATCATGTATGTGGAAGCCTGCTTATTGATTCATAGAATGATGCTTCACCTACCTAGGACTTGGATGTCTGGAAATCTCAAATTTCTGGGGACATAACTAACAGACACAAAATAAGATGGGAAAAAGTATGAAGAGAATCTAAGAAACCCAAATAAGTGTCATTGTATCCAAACACTATTGCTCATGAACATTTCACATGCAATGCCAAATCTGAACCCATTTCTACTTACTTTGTATAGAAATGTAACAAGTTTGAGTACCTGGTTTCCACAAATTAGAAACTTTGATCAAACATATAGGAGGATTAGGAGAAACTTAACAGAGGGCCGTGGGGGAGAAGAAGGGGGAAAATAATGGGGAAGAGGGAAGGAGGCAAACCATGAGAGACTCTTGAATGCTGAGAACAAACTGAGGACTGATGGGGGGGAGGGAAGGGGATTGATGGGCACGGAGGAGGGCAATTGTGGGGATGAGCACTGGGTGTTATCTGGAAACAAACTTGACAATAAACTATTTAAAAATAAATAAAAAAATAAAACATTAAATAAAAAGAAACTTTGACCAAAAGGATTCATACAGGTAGAAATGAGACAAGAGAGAGTTAATGTGACTACTATATAAAGACAAAATATCTAAAGAAAAGGCAGAAAAAATCAGAATGTAGTATGAGATTTCAAAAGAGCAATTTTGGGTGATTTAGTGGAGTGACAAATAGGATTTTTGACGGATTTTGTGACAATGGCTATATTAAAATTCAGAACAATATTTGATATAGAGGAACATATTTTCAACGAAAGTTAAAGGTAAATAGCTTTTAAGGTAAGTAACAAAACACAGATTTCAGTCTGGAAAAAATCATATCCAAAGGTTATTTATTTACTGATTTATTAAGGTTTATGGCTGAAAGTCATAATGTTCAGTCATCCAGAAATTCTGCTCTTTAGATGAACTTATCGCCCAAGGATTCTAGATAACTGAATTTCTGTTTAATTTTTAACTTACTCAGTGTGAGCTTAATAAACACTATTTATTATTACCTGAATGACTAATGTAAAATAAACTTCCATTGTATCTACCTAGTCTAACCTTTAGGGAAGAATATGAAATGTGAGAAATTTTATTTTTAGTTGTGACAGGGTCATAGGTTGCAGAGATAGAGGGGAACCCAGTGACTTTCTTTAACCTGGTTTTGTAAAATTTCTCAGTTTCTCTATTTGTATTCATAATGACAAGCTGCAAGTATGATACCTCTGAAGAGGGAATGAGAAACTTCAGTCCAGTGGTTTACCAAATAACAGCCATGCAGGCCATATGGTTGTGGGTGTGAAGTTGTTAAATAATAAAGCCCACGGAGACAGATCAATGATCACATGCGGGACGCCTGTCAGATTGTTTCTGGGCAGTGGAAGAGCCTTTCCAGCTCAGTCCGATAGCTACCCTGCTGTCAGGGCCACTACTCACCATGACATTGGGCAGCAGAGTGGAGGCAGACAGCAAGTAGGGCTCTAACATGACACAACCACCCAGAGAAGCCATGTCCACCAACACATAATTGGTGATGGACCCCCAGATATCATGGCTGAAGGGCACTCTCCTTTACTTAAAGGCAGTGAAGACTGTTCTTAAAACCTGGCCTAAGAATTACCATTAATTGCAACAGCCTCTGATACAAAGCAGCAACAGCCCCAGGACACTTTCACACAAGACAAGAATAACCTATGACAAACAGACAAGGGTCCATGAGATCTGGGAAGCATAGCGAAAGTGAACAGACACATTTCTTAATTATCCCTCAGTTATGGGTTGAATTATGCCCTTACCATCATCCCCCCAAGTTCATATGTTGACTTCCTGACATTCAGTACCTCAGAATGTGGCCTTATCTGGAAACAGAATCATTGCAGATGTGATTAGTTAAGGTGCAGTCATGCCGGAGTAGAGTGGGACTGTAATTCAGTGACTGGTATCCTTATAAAAAGGGGAAATTTAGAGCCTGACAGAGACGTGTACAGGGAGAATGCCATACAGTGAGGGAGGTGGAGATGGGGGGGAGGCATCTATAAGCCAGGGAAAGCCACAGACTGCCAGCAAACCAAGAGGCATAGGACAGAGGCTCCCTCACAACCTTCAGAGGAAACCAACCCTGCCGACACCTTGATCTTGGACTTTTAGCCTCCATAACTGTGAGGCAATAACTGTTGTTCATTTGAGCCACCATGTCTGTGGCACTTTGTTATGACAGCCCTAGCAAGTGAATACACTTGTTCAACCAGTTCCTTAGGAAGCATTAAAATTACCTACCAGAATACTACTGTACAGAATTTGTAATAATTGTATTCATATAACTCATGTATGAATAAATAAATGGAAGAAGGAAAAAGAAATAGGCAAACAGGTTTTAATTATTTTTTGTTTTATGTCTACATTTATATGTCTATCCATCTACTTAATCTTCCTCCATAATTAACTACATAGGAAACTGTCCACCAATCTTATCCCATATAGAGGTATCAGTCACTCTCAGCGTCCTCTCCCTGGTGCTGTGGTCCATTCCAAAAAGTGTTAAGAGGTATTTGCATTCCAGATTCTGTTGACCAATTAAATGGTGCCTCTCCTGGACCGGTGCTATAGCCACACTCCTGCTGGGGCTGCCACAGTCACATCCAGGAAACTGAACAACTGTCTCCCATGCAATCACTATGTATAGGGCTCGGGGGGAGGCAGTGGGGGACAACACATACATTAAAACCTAACTATTAAGCCGGATATTTATAAGAATATGGATATCATTTTTGTAGCCATTCATTAATGACACCTTGGACAAAAAAAGACTCTGGAGTGTAGAGCCATATCACAGGACGTCTTTTAATCTGTGATAGGTTTTATGCTTCCAAGTCTGGAAAAACCTAACTATGGCATTTAGCACCCCCCTCCCCTTACAAAGGGGCCCAGTCTCTAAGGGTCCCTACTTCCTGGACATTTGCCAAGTGAAGCCCTGTCACCTAGAAGCACAATGATCAATAAAGTCACAGATAAGTTGTTACTGTATGATTATAATCAATTATACCTCTTCCATTTTAAAGATTTTTTGAATGTTTACTTATTTTGAGAAAGAGAGAGAGAGAGAGAAAGAGAGAGAGAGCAGGGGAGGGGCAGAGAGAGAAGAGAGAGAAAATTCCAAGCAGGCTCCATGCTGCCAGCGCAGAGCCCGATGCAGGGCTTGAATTCACAAACTGTGAAATCCCGCCCTGAGTGATATCAAGAGTCAGGTATGTGAACAAGAGCGTGGATGAAACGGCTGTGGTTCTCTCTCTGCCTGGGCTACAGGTGAGGCAGTGAGTAATGGAAGCTGTGGGTGGAATTTATGGAATTTGTGCTGAGCTGCAAAATTTAAAATATTGCCATTCTCAGTTATTTATCTTTTATTCAGGGTCAATGATTCTTTAGTTTTGGGATTTTGTGACCCAGCAAGCCAGTTAGGAGATGTGTTTTTAAAAATTGATATAGAAGATAACCTGTTGATTTATCATTGTAATTATGGTGTAACATATCTATAGTTTAATTGAGTTTTATTTTTTTTAATGTTTTTTATTTATTTCTGAGAGACAGAGAGAGACATCATGAGCAGGGGAGGGTCAAAGAGAGAGGGAGACACAGAATCTGAAGCAGGCTCCAGGCTCTGAGCTGTCAGCACAGAGCCCAACGTGGGGCTTGAACCCATGAACCGTGAGATCATGACCTAAGATGAAGTCGGACACTTAACCGACTAAGCCACCCAGGTGTCCCTGTAATTGAGTTTTAATTGACATAAACTTCACATTTGATTAAGATTATAAACTTTATTAACATATGTGAAAAACTGTCACTTCAGTAAAGACAATGAATATTTCAGTAAAGATATAAATCTTTATGAATATTTCAGTAAAGATATAAATCTTTCACAAAAGTGTCCTTGTGACCCTTTGTAATTACTTCTCCCCACTCCTCACGGCCCCACTCTTGTGTGCAACCGACCACTGACCAGTCTCCTGATTCTAGAGACTAGTTTGCATTTAACAGAATTTTATATCAATGGAACTATCTCATATGTACCCTTTACTGTCTGTTTTCTCTCAGCATAATTAATTTGGCATTCGTCCATGATGATAGTTCCCAAATCAAGAGTATATGAAAGTTTCAGTCTTTTACAACTGTATCCATTCCAGTGGGTATAGTGATGTATCATTGCGTATTTGCTTTTCATTTCAATAATGGACTAATGATGTCGAAGAGCTTTTCATGTACTTATTTGCCATCCATTTACCTACTTTGGTGGGACACAACTATTTAGGGTCATAGGCCCTTCCAAGCCGAAACCACTTTGTAAGGAAAGATTCTTTGACCACAGACTGATTCTGAGATGAAGGACTGCAAGCTTAAGACACAGTTAACTGACGAAACTTCACGTTGGAGCACTGTGAATTTCTGGCACTGACGTAGGTTTAAACTATGTGTTTTGACTGATTTTACCTATGCTGTTTTAAAGAATGAGTGTTACTTTTGCGTGCTCCAGGCCGTAATCGTCTGGCCGCCTTTTATGTTGTTGAGTAGCCCTTTCCTCAAACCAGTCCTACCTTTGGAGGCCTGGCCACAAGTAGGTGGCCCAACAATAGCCTGGTGGGTTTCCAGAAAGGCCCAAGAGCCACTCATCATGATGGCGGGAGGAAACAAGACACACGGTCAGCTCATGCTGCTGCTGCCTTTACTGGGAACCTCCCGTAAAGTCCTGTCCTACTCTCCGTCAGATGAAAATAGCCAGACTCTCTGAGAAGCTACAGTTGTTGGCGAAATCTGCTTCCCTACTGTACCACAACCCTTTCTCCACAAGATGCTAAAACAGGAGTCAGATCCATTCCTTCCAGTTACGTAGGGATTCTTCCCCTTCCCGTAACTGGGTCCTGGGAGGCCAGAAGCCAAATGAAGACTTGCCTGTGGTTTTGTACATACTCTGTAAATTGTATCTCTGTATACATGACCTACTATCTAGAGAAAATGAACATGTTTTATTTTAAAATTAGTCTTTCATCAAGTTACTACAGGCCAGTCAACTAATTAGTTTGGGTTTTAAAATTCTTCTTGGGGCGCCTGGTGGCTCAGTCAGTTAAGCATCTGACTTTGGCTCAGGTCACGATCTCACGGTTTGTGGGTTCGAGCCCCGCGTCGGGCTCTGTGCTGACTGCCAGCTCAGAGCCTGGAGCCTGCTTCAGAGTCTGTATCTCCTTCTCTCTCTGACCCTCCCTGCTCACGCTGTCTCTGTCTCTCTCTCAGAAATAAATATTAAAAAAATTTTTAATAAAAAATTTTAAAAAATTCTTCTGTGAGGTCTGTATACTAGGTAGTGTCTCACACTCCTCCCAGCTCTAAATGCCCCACATTTGTAAACATCAATTTATGGATGTATAAAACTTGTCATTGTTCACTGCTCAAGGCCTAGCTGTTAGTTTTTTCCCCTCTCCCTTCCTATGTAATGGAAACATTGCGGACAGAAATTAAACAGTATTAGGAGTGTTAATTTTTTTAAACTTGTCAGAACATGATCTGTGATGTATGTTTTTCGGTGTTTAAATTTCTCAAGAAATTTCAGTTGGCACTGTTGTATTAACATTGTTATATACAGATTATTATATTATTTCTATTTTGAATTACTCATGTTTACTATTTCCCATCTTCTCATATAAGGAAAATTTGCTCTGACGAGAGACAGAGGATTTAGAAGTGAAGGGGGTGGCAACCAGCCATTGGCTCCAAGAACTTGTGGAAACATTTTTCTTCTAAAACGGAAAGTTGGAATCACTTTAATTACTGTAAGAGGGCTATCATTTTGGCAGAAATCAATAGTGCTATAAATATTCTAGTACTTAAAACTAGAACAGAAAGTCTATGAATTTTATCAATCAAATGTTTTAAATAATCAAATAGCTTTATGGGGCGCCTGAGTGGCTTAGTCGGTTAAGCGTCCGACTTTCGCTTAGGTCATGATCTCACGGTTCGTGGGTTCGAGCCCCGCGTCGGGCTCTGTGCTGACTGCCAGCTCAGAGCCTGGAGCCTGTTTCAGTCTGTGACTCCCTCTCTCTCTGACCCTCCCCTGCTCACGCTGTCTCTCTCTCTCTCTCCTAGAAATAAATAAAACATTAAAAAAATAATAAATAAATAATCAAATAGCTTTACAAAACTTAACAAAAAAGCCTTCACATATCACCACCATTTTCAACTCCATGAAGGCAATACTGTATTTTCCATTTTTTACCTAATTTATCTAATTGATTTATCTCCATATTGCAAAATGATATGCTTCTTTATTGTATACTTCTTAAATTTTTTTTAATGTACAGTGATTAGTTTTCCTTTTGTACACATTCTATTTTCACTGGAAGTAATACTTGTCTTATTTTTATTTGCTATCTTTTCTAAGTATTTATTACTTCTTTAACCTCCAACTCTCCTTTAGTTATATAAATCTCTCACTATGTCCAAACACTTGAGATAATCTATCAGTTTTGTCTTCTTGAGCATGTTTCTCTCAGAGTTTTTGGACTTGCTTCAGTCTGGACTGTTTTTCCTTAGTCCTCCTGTGCAGGGTCATTGTGGGGGGGGGGGTCTCCTCTCGCCATCGTCCGGGGGTTACCTTCCTCTCCCCTCCTATCCTCAACCTGCTGTTTCCTGGATTCCATATCTTGTCCCCACTCCTCTGGCATGGTGTGGCCATGGAAGCTTCTTTAAATAGAAAGCATGGGAGATAACCTCTTGAGCCTGCTGTTTATCCCGTCTGACCACTGAACTGGTAACTCTGGGCTTAAACTTTCAGTTTGGAGATGTACTTCTTTCAGAATTTTGAAGACATGAATCCATTATCTCCAATGTTCCAGAGTTGCTGTTAAGAAATGTCTTCTCAGTTTTTATTTAAGTTTATTTATTTTGAGAGAGAGAGTGAGTGGGGGAGGGGGCAGAGATAGAGAGAGAGAATCCTAAGCAGGCTCCACGCTGTGAGCACAGAGCTGAACTCAGGGCTCAAACTCACACCGTGAGATCATGACCTAAGCCAAAATCCACAGTCAGATGCTCAATCAACTGAGCCACCCAGGCACTCCATCTTCTCACTTTTAAAAATCATTTTTCTTCCTTGTTATGACAATCTTTTCCTTTTCTCTTTGGAAGCTTGTTTTTCTGAAGTTTTGCTCCACTTTTATATATTGTGCTGGGCTCTTGCTGTGTCCTTCTATCTGCAAATTCCTATCTTTCTATCTTCTGAAGTTTTCTTGAATTATTTTTAAATGTTTCTCCCTCCCCTCGCCTTCCATTTCCTCTTTCTCTTTTTTCTAGAAGCCCAAAGACCTGGATGTTTTCTAGCTACCTTATTTTCTTGCTATTTTTCATCTATTTCTCTGTCCTACTTTCTGTAAGATTTTCTTAATCTTATTTTCTAAGCTTTCTATCGAATTTTTAAATTTTCTGAAATGATCTATTACATATTATTCCAGAAACTGTTTTCATTGAATAGTTTCATGGACATGATATCTTCCTTTCTCTCTTATAGAAGAGACATTAATTAATACAGATTTTTTTCTATAGAAATTAATATAGATTAATTTGTTTCCTTTCTGGTTTTGATCCTTTCTTTCATCTGTTTATCTTTATGCCATACTATTCTTTTGTTCCTATTTCTTCATTTTGGCTTCTATCTTTTAAATTTGCATGTTCCCTTACATGCTTGGTGGTTCTTGGCTGTCCACTCACATTGGAAAGTAGAGCACTAAAAAGTTGACTGAAGCTGCGGGCTTGCTGGAGAGCTTGTTGGCCATGAGCTTCACCAAAGACTGAGATCTGATTGGGTTTGTTGTTGTTGGCAAGCACCAGTATCAGTGTCTTTAATTTTCTTCTTTGAGCTGATCAGGCACCATAGAGAAATATTTTACTGGATGCTGTGGTGCATCCCTTTTTCCAGGGCCAATGCCCCCACCCCTGACTTGCTGTGTGTACCAGCCACTGAGAACTTAGAGCTTCATTATTCACTTAGGGTTGCCCTGTGCCACAGGAAACTGCCTCATCTAAGGTTATGCCCCAACCAAAGTGTCAAACCTTGGTAAATGACTGGCTGTGGCACAAACACAAATTTCTGACTCCTTTCCCCAATTTGGGACACTTCTGAAGAGATATCCCAGCAACAGAATTGCCTATAAGATTGGCTGAGTCTTCAGTAGCAAATATGCAGAGCTTTTACAACCTCTGTCCAATCCTGCCTTCTTCACTTTCTTACAGTTTTATCTCACGATTACCTTCCTCAATGCACCTTCTGCATCCAAATATCTCAGAGTTTGTTCCCAGGGAATTCAATCTAAAACAATATCTTCTAAAAAATAAAATAAAACAAAACAAGTATCTCCTAATCTCCTTCTTGGGGACAATAACTTTGGCTGCCAGGGATCTCGGCTTCCAATGGAGAGAAAAGCTGAAGTCCCAAAATTTGATAGGCAAAACTTTACTTAATAAAGCATTTATTTATTTTCACCTTCGACTGAGCTATTATTTCCTGCCTGATCCACATCTATCTTTTTTATCATCTCCAGAGAATAAATTTTCCTTTTTTACTAAGACACCAAACAGACAATTGCATAGTGTGTGTGTGCGTGTGTGTGTGTGTGTGTGTGTGTGTATGTGTATGTGTCTGTGCGCAAATGTTCCATCTAGATGGTGGGCTTTACTTTTCAGACAGACTTTTGAATGATCCTTCAGCCCATCTTTAAAAGCATGTGTGTGTGGCACACCCAACAGCACAAGAAACAGCATGTATATCATGTTTACCTGATGAAATTTTGTAAATAAACTTTACTATATTTTTTGCTTTGTTGGGATTAACCTTTACTGTATTATATGCCTTTCTTCTTTGTTTTTCTAAAATCACTTAGGCCCTGTGACTTGAGTAGTTTCCCAGAAGCTATTTAATCTCTTGAGGCATATTGCTTACATTATGGGTTAAATTATGTCCCCTCCAAAATGCACACATTATAGTCCTAACCTCCAGTACCTCAGAATGAGACCTTATTTGAAAATCAGATCATTGCAGATGTAATTAGGTAAGATGACGTCATACTAGAATACAGTGGGCCCCTAACACAATAGTGGTGTCCTTAAAAAAGGAGGAAATTTGGACACACACGCACACACACCCCCCCCCCCACAACGTGAAGATGAAAGTAGGGAGCAGGAATGCCAACGATGGCCAGCCAACCACCAGAAGCCCTCCCAAGAAACCGCCCCCAGCAGCACCTCTGGCCCCCTGGGCTGTGGGGCGATACATTTCCACTGCTGAAGTCACCAGCTTGTGAAGCTGTGTTTCGGCAGCCCTAGCACACGAACACGTTTACCCGCTAGAGTGCCTGAAGGAGTAACCTCGTGCCCCAGCCAGGGAGTACTTAGTAACGCGCAGGGGTCTCAAAGGTGCTGACAACCAAGTGAACGACCTGGTTATAGAGTCACCCGGACACTACTGGGTAGAAGCTCTTCCCTTGCTCGATGGTAGTACATACGTCTCTAGCCCTTGAGGAACTAACAAAAAACAAACAGAAAACAGTGTTTCCACACCTAAAGTTTTCCTGAATATTATAATTATTTTTTTCACTATTTAAAAATTGTGGTAAAACACACGTACCATACAATTTACCATCTTAGGGCATGGGGGAGGGCACTTGTGGGGATGAGCACTGGGTGTTATATGGAAACCAACTTGTCAATAAACTATGAAAGAAAAAAATTACCATCTTAACTATTTTTAAGTTTACAGTTCCGTAGCCAGGTAAGTACATTCACGCTGTTATGTAGCCAGTCTCCTGAATTCTTCCATCTTGCCAAACTGAAAGTATCCGTCAAACAACTCCCCAGCTTGGCAACTAGCATTCTACTTTCTGTCTCTATGAATTTGACTACTCCAGGGACCTCATATAAGTGGAATTCTACAATATTTGTCTTTTTGTGGCTGGAATATTTCATTTTGCATACTGTCTTGAGGTTCATCCATATTGTAGCATGTGTCAGGATTCCGTTGATTTTTTAAAGTGGAATAACATTTCATTGTATGTACATGTCACATTTCGTTTATCCGTTCATCTGTTCACACACCTGGGTTGCTTCTGCCTTTTGGTTTTGGTGAATAATGCTGCTGCGAATATGAACATGGATGTACAATATAATCCTTTCTAATTAATGTTGCTCAGACCCTTCCTCAAAGGTCTCCAAATGTCTTCCCTTTGGTGTTTCATTGAAATTTTCTTTCTTTGCTTTCTTCTCACAATTTCTCTGTGGCTCTGTAGTTGCATTCACAGGCTCAAGAGGGATAGTAAAGCCATGAAGCCTCAGTAGTTAGCAGGGTTTAGCTAAGCCTCACAGGGACTTGTGCTCAGAGTAATCCAGGGCTTTGGAGATTAAGGGATCTGGTCCATATAAATTAATAGGATTTCAGCCATTTTATGGATAATGTTTTATATGGCTGACCTTAGAAAGTTAACCACAGGGGTGCCTGGGTGGCTTAGTCGGTTAAGCATCTGACTTTGGCTCAGGTCATGATCTCATGGTACCTGAGTTTGAGCCCCACATCAGGCTCTGTGCTGACAGCTGAGAGCCTGGGGGCCTGCTTCGGATTCTGTGTGTGGGTGTGTGTGTGTGTGGGTGTGTGTCTCTGCCCCTACCCCGCTTGTGCTTTGTCTCTCTCTCTCTCAAAAATAAATCTTTAAAAAAAAAAAAAAAGAAGTTAACCACAGTTTGTATTGAATTTTCTGTAGCGATGTACTAAGTAAATATTTGGGATATGATTTGTATTGATCTGTATTTTAGGGCTGCGACTTGTCATTAATTTGTAACTTAGTAGTATTTGTAGAAACAAAATGTTTTAGAAATAATTTTAGCTACATAATAACAAAATAGTATGGGCATGGGATTGAATGCTGCCTACAAGTCTACAGTAATTTAAAAATAAGTACAATATTTTAGGCATTGAATATAATAAGAACAGTTACCTCTTAATACATGCTTTAAATATTCTGCCATATTATACTCATAATAAAACTATGAAGTGAGTACGATCACTCCAAACCCCTTGGCGGGGAGATCTAGTCTTAGAGAGAGTACATAGCCTACCAAATCACACAGATGGTCTTTATGCGAATCAACACAGTCTGATTCTGGTGTTGGTGCTCTTACCGCCATGGTAGAGAAAAAGGCGGGAAAACTCTAGGCGAAAGAGGGAGGAGGTCTTGGCATTATAGGATGGAAAGGCAACCCCTTCATAAAGTTTTTCATGTTAACCTTTAACTTCATTCACTAACATGAAAAAAAAATACATCTTTCAAAAAGAATTTTAAAATTCTTTACATGTGCTAGAGTTACTACAGTGTAAGTTAGTGTTCATTTTCCAAGGACAATGGAATACCTTCCTGATCTGTTACTATATATTGCTGTTATTTAACATGCAATGTGGCCTCTCTACACAAGCAGAAGCATCACACATGGATATGAAAGACAACTGGAATCACAACAAGATATTTAATTCAGGTTTTATACAGATCTTTGATCTTTAAAACACAAATCTATTTCCTTCATTACATTCTTAAAACCCCATGTCCAAAAACCATGGTTGTAAGTTCTGCCAAAAAAGTCCTTTCAATCTCGATGCTTTCTAACAGAACCTAGTTTATGTGACTACATGTCTAGATGAGGTGTCGTTCTAACTAAAATTTGGTAGAATCGTAACTGAGAAAAGCTTAAATTGAGATTTCTGCAGTGTAGGACTCAAGGTCAGGACGATCTTAGAAAAGAATGTTTTTAAAGGGCTTAATTTCAGGAACTGATTTGCCAATTCCTTTGTTACGAGTGCCACTCCCCGAAGAAAACAGGGTGAAAATGATCTGAATCCGAGGAAGAAGGGGGAATGCTCTTGGAAAGCTAATGGGTTTTAAAAGCTTCATCGTCTTCATCTCTGAGTACCCTGCCTGGCAGCATTAGGCAACTGGAAGATGAAAAGTGCTCTCTGAGAGCAGTTTTAATGTTATTAACCTCCTCACATTGAATTGAGGTTTCTTATAAAGAAAAAAGTGCTGAAGAAAACCTCAACTCTGATGTGTAGTGATAGTGTAGGAACTTGGGAGAGTGATGTAACTGGAAGCAGATCAGCAGTGAAATGGCCACCACCTGTCCTCACTGAGTTCAACAGCCATAACAGAGGAGGGAGAAGAGATGTCTCAAGGTCGGCTGACAGGAGACTGACTCCTCAGAATTCATTTGACTAATTCCAACTCAGAGCAGTAATTGTGCCACCGTGAACCACTGCTGGTACCTTTTGTCGTGTGAGGGAAATCAGGTCCGCTAAGACACTAGAAGCAAAGGTCTCTTCTCAATATATTGAGTCATATTCCAACATGTTAGAGGAAAGAATGTTTACTTTCTTTTTTTATTTTAAAAAAATTTTAATGTTTTCTATTTATTTCTGAGAAAGAGAGAGACAGTGTGAGCAGGGGAAGGTCAGAGAGAGAGGGAGACACAGAATTGGAAGCAGGCTCCAGGCTCTGAGCTAGCTGTCAGCACAGAGCCCAATACGGGGCTCGAACCTGCGAGCCGCGAGATCATGACCTGAGCCGAAGTTGGACGCTCAACCGACTGAGCCACTCAGGCGCCCCAGAATGTTTACTTTCATAAAAACCACACCCGATAAGTATCTTTAATGAATACTTATGATGAGGACATCCTTTATCCGTATTCTTCATGAACATTGGCTTTTGTAGCTTGAGTAGGCTAGAGCGGTGCGGAGAATCTCTGGGTGGAATGTGGCAGTCGTAGGTGCATATAAGGGCTTTTTTAGACCCACCTCAAGAAATTGTCTCAGGATTCCCAGAGTACCTTCTAGGTACCTTGTAGGCCTGACTCCCTAAAATTCATTAACTTTCCTTTAAACTATTAGCCCCAGGGGTGCCTGGGTGCCTCAGTTTGTTAAGTGCCAACTTTGGCTCAGGTCATGATCTAACCATTGGTGGGTTTGAGCTCCACATCAGACTCTGTGCTCTGCATCAGAGCCTGGAGGCTGCTTCAGATTCTGTGTCTCCCTCTCTCTCTGCTCCTCCCCCAATCACACTCTGTCTCTCTCTCTGTCTCCGTCTCTCTCTCTCTCTCTCTCTCAAAAATAAATAAATATTAAACAAAAACTTTTAAATAATGTAAAAACTATTAGCCCCAAGCAGCAAATCTTTCTTGTTTCCCAAAGCCTGGTTAAAGCAGTTTAAACTTTTTACAAAGAATTAAAAGAGGCTGAAAAAGCCATATTTAAAGATAAACATCTTAATGTGAGATATGGCTAGGCAAGTCCAATGCAGGCATAATGGGCATACAGTCTTCACTTGGATTTTTGATTCCCTGACTATCTCCTATTTTTTGCCACTTTATGGGAATTTGGATGTCTTTCCATCTTGCTCTTTCCCAGAAAAAATAGTAAAATGCCCATTTGAAACTTAAATCCAATAAAACAACACACAAAGACCCACAGTGTCTTGGTTCAAACCTCTAAGACCCCCACAGGTCTCTGTCACTCAGTTTCAGATTCCAACCAGGTTCTAGTTGCAGGAGGTCAAGGTTGATGCCCTGGAGCCTCAGGGAAAGATCTGACAATCACCAGCTCAGTGACCTCCAGTGAACTCTATAGTGTTTACGCAGGTTAATCCTCCCTCCCTGCATAGTGGTTACCCCAGTACTATCATTGAACAGTTATAATTTCAAATTACCTCAAAACATGTAGTGATAATAACATATGAACAAGAAAATGTGCCCTCACACCATAAAAGGGTACTTTTCTCCAAGCAAGGAGTAGCAACTGTGACATTCTTGTTAAATTTTTCAAAATACATAACTAGAACACAAATTTTTTTAATCTAAAACCACCCAAATGAAACTCAAAAGACTAAATGAATTTAACACAGTAAATGAAAATTAAATGGCCATCGAAAAACACTAAAAGATTTTAGACTTTTGTTTTTGCCAAGGGTTTTTCACTTTCTTAAAGTGATAAATTGTAAAGACAGACAGGATAATAGTATTTTTCATTAGAAACATTTTTGTATATATTTTCATTAGATTCTATCTCTCTTTAAGTTTTCATTTAAATTCCAGTTAGTTAACACACACTATGATATTAATTTCAGGTGTATAATACAGCGATTCAACAATACCATACGACACCCAGTGCTCATCACAAATGCCCTCCTTAACCCCCATCACCTATTTTACCCATCCCGCCACCCACCTGGCCTCCAGTAGCCATCAGTTCCTTTTCTGTAGTTAATACTCTATTTCTAGGTTTGTCTCGCTCTTTCTTTCAGGTTGGCATTTTTAAAAGCAAAAANGCCCCCCCCTCCCCACCTCCCCTCTGGTACCATCAGTTTGTTCTCTACAGTTAAGGGAATTCTTTCTTACCTAAAATGCTGATCACCAGAATTCTCCATGGGAAAGAAATCATGACAGAATAATCTCTATTATTAAATCTTAAAAGTTTTGTTGATTTAGCATTCCATGAAATAAAAATTGTAGGTAAAATTCCAAAACCAAAAAGTACTAGCCTGGCTGAAATTCATTATGAGATAGGCTTTGTTATGAAAGTTATTTCTGAGTTTAAACGGATGTGTGGCCTAATAAGAAGTATAGTTTGGGTTTCTGTTCCTGGTTCCTAACACAGCTACTAAAATTTTATTATTTCCTGAGTAACAGGGATGATAAGAATATCTTTCTTTCTAATATTTGGTTTTTGCTCTGATTTCTGACCTAGAGCTCCTAAAGCCTTTGGAATTTCCTGGGTGATCAAAATGTCTTTTATTTTAATGAAGTGACTCTTGTTAGGGTCCTACATAGCCAAAGGACAGGAAGCGCATAAAATCACTTAGCGCACTGACAGCATTCCGAGAACTAAGAGCAAACTGAAGCCTGCTGTACGACACTACTGGATGTGAAGTGAAGCAGGAACTTAGCAAGCCAGTGGGAACCTGAGTGTCTAGACACGTCAGAAACCCCACAGCTGGCTCTGGGGATGTCCCATAGATTCCCACACTCTGTCTTGCTTCTCTATCAGCATCAGCTGTTCTCTAATACTGTCAGCAAGGACTAGCATAACACTTTTCTCTGACTCAATAGCATTCACATATTTTTTGTAAAGTTGTTACGTTTCCAGGGTGGCCCCGTAGGGGCTGCCATAGTGAGTTAGAGGAAGTTGAAAGAGGGATTGGGGCACCCTACCCTTGATACAACCAGAGGAGTTTTATGTTTACTCATCCCACATACGGGGATTGTGAGTCAACTTTCATTAGAAGGACAATTGTTGCTGGGGAAAAAAGTCTGAAAACTTTTTAAGCTACCTCTGCTTATTTATAGTTTCTATTTTCTTACCCTTTTCTTTTTAATAGTCTCACATGGCTAAATCAAATCCTTCACCCATGGACATGACCTCCCAGATTTCACTTCAGGATTTTACTCTAAACATATTTTTGGTTTCTGTATCCACTGCAGAAACTTCATACTCTTGACATTTTTTTTAATTTACATTTTTGAAAGAAGAACTGTGGTGGACACAGTCATTTTTCCCCCTTCCCTTTCATTTCTTTTAAATTCTTTTCTCTAGTCCCATGAGCTGTAATTGTAGAGTGTATTCATAGGGCAAATCTTGGCTATCTTGAAACACCTCACGGGTCTGTGTGTGCTTTCTAACATTGGATCATATCTTAGTACGATTCAGTGTACAGGACAATTATTTTCTCTTAATGCAGTATATTATACCTAGGGGGGAAAGGCAAAACAATGCGCATCAAAAAGTGTTCAGCATAGTTAAAATAATATTACAGAATCTTTACCAGAGATTTTTCATTAGAAAATGTTACTGATCTATTCAAAAGTGATTCTACAACTGTAAACTGTGTTTCTAAAAGTGTTACAAGCTTTCTTATCTTAATTTTTTTGGAAAAATTATTAATAAATGAAATCAATTATTTTTAACAAAGAAAAAATTAGAATATACTAAAGCTAATTTGAACACTAATATGAATGGGATTTATTCTTCTACATAGTAAAATAACAGGACTGTTTTTAGAGACAAAAAGATAATTTGAAGTCCCTAGGAGACTTCAATTTAGTACAACACAGGTTACCATAGAAATCAAAGGTTCTGAATAAATTATTCATAAAAGATCCTAGTTACCTCATTCCCACTATTGTATAATCTGAGGAGTTATTGCCCCATGGATTCCTGGGACTACAATGGATTTCAGGGAATGCACAATCCACCTAAAGTAGTATGATTTTAGTCATGCATTAATGTGTATTCTTTTCCTAGAGGAATACTGTAGAGTTTTTAACAATTCTCAAGGGAGTCCATAATTGAAGTAAAATTCAAAATAACCTCTTTTACTCTTTCATCATTACTCAATTAAGTGTATGTGTGTATACATACACTTAAATATATATATGTACATATATATATAGTCTTTAATAGTCTTTAAGACAATTTAGGTTGGAGTCTCTGTAATTGGCAACCCAAACCCACCACCGACTCAATTTATCAACCCTATGTTCTTATCCTCAATAACTTGGCTTTGTTTTTTTGCAGAGAGGCCCAAAGCTTGATAAGGCCAAGATAAGTTGTCTATGATTTGTTGTCTTTCATTATAACAGATTATATAAGGAGAAAAACACCAACCTTGTTTAGTATTAAGCGTCCATCATTTGATTTTCTTCTCATCAGCATTTTGCCTTTTTTTTTTTTTCCCTGTCATAATAACTGTGGCTGCTTCCTCTCCTCGGTGGTGGTGGTTGCTTACTTGNGCAGACTTAACGTTACTCCTTCCTGGAAAGTAAAAGAGGTCATTTTGTTTTTGTTTTTGTTTTTTTTTAACCTTCCTTCTCTAGGGCATTTTTCTATATATCATCATTTCTCTGTTCTGGCTTCTTGCCCTAGCAAGGGTTCTGAAATTCAACTCTGTTGAAAAATCTTGGGTTCCTCACTAAGGCTTCTTGGGAGATATAGAAAAGTCATTCCCAGGAATTATATGAATAAAACACTGGATAGTGCCTCTTGATGACACCATATAAACCAGCTATCTGAGAACACTCCTAACTTGGCTGGACTTAGCACACCTCCTCCCTCTGTAGACATTTTTTTTCTTATTATACTTAATTATGAGAAATTGTGTACATTCTGCAAAATAGATGGAATAGGCATGTGGTCATATGTTAGTAACAGCAGACTAACCTTCCTGATGAAAGAACTAGAAAAAGCCAGATAAATTACGCAACCTAGTTTTTAAAGGTATTATCGAACTGTGGAAGCAAAAGGAAATTAACTGAAAGAGAGAAATAAATCCATTACAAAGTAAACTGATGACAGTCACATGTTTTTTCTCTGAGAATGCTTGAAAATTCTGAGCATTGGCTGAAGATAGACTTGAAAATGCAAAGAGGGCCTTTTCAGGAGGAAAGGGGACAGGCAAAGCTTTTAGTGGTTACGTGTGGTTGGAGTGATACATTGGAGACACAAGGGGTTCCACTGAACAGCAAATTTTTCCCATGGGCCATTTTCTGATTTCTAGGTCTGTATAGGAGGCTCGCTGAGAAGGAATACAAAACATCTCTAAAAGGCAGAATGGGATCTTGCGTAGTTTTATTGCCTAAAAAACAATAGCTAGAATCCCATAAGCTCCTTGACAATATGTAGAGCTATGTAAGGTAAAGATCTAAAAAGATCACCTGAGAAACCTCTGAAGGCAGAAATAAATCTACAGAGTTTCAAGATTAAGGAGGCAAGCATCTCATCTCAATTAAAATCCCAGAAGGACACTTTAACATAGATATGAATCAGACCTAGAATGAGTCTTATTAAAATGGCAATTCAGGCATGATTCAGCACAATCCTTGACTGAATCCTTGTTCATCCCTCCTCCTTCTTTTCCTGAAAAAAGAAATATGGAAATCTCTCTGGTGAGAGAACATATTAAGAACTCTTACAATTAGTAAGAAAAACATATATATCCCCAAAATATTGAAAAAATACTTCAATATATATGTCATAAAAGTGGATATCCAAATAGCTAGTAAACATATAATGCCCAAATTCATTGTTATCAGGGAATTGCACATTTAAACCATGTGATATAACAATATTCCTGCCAGAAATAAGAAATGAAAAAGATGGAAAATACTGAATGTTAGCAAAGATGTGGATAAATTAGAACACTTAAACAACACAGATGTGCATATAAATTAGTATAATTGGTTTGTAAGAGAGTAGTATCTACTACATACCCTATGACCAAATAATTCTACATACATACTTCACAAAAAAAATGAACATTTATTTGCCAAAAGACATGAAAAAAAAATTTTCACAGTGGCACTATTTTTAATGGAAAAAATCTGAAAATTTTAAATGTCAAATAGAATGAATTAGTAAATGATAGTATCTTCACACACTGGAATAAACGCAACAATGAGAATGATTTCCAGCTACGTAAAACAATTCCAAAATATCTCAACCTGGTATCGAATGAAAAACCAAGCCATGAAGGACTATTTAATTTACATAAATTGTGTAATTAGGCAAAGACAATCACTTGAGAAGCCAGGATGGTGGTCAGCAGTGGGAAAGTAGAGTTGTTACTAAAAGGGGCACAAGTAAGGCCTTCTGAGGTTCTGGTAATATTTTGTTTCTTTATCTGAGCACCAATTACACAGGTTAAATTTGTGAAATATTCCCTGAACATTACACACACACACACACACACACACACACACACACACACNTCCTGAACATTACACACACACACACACACTTAAACTCCATGTGAAAATGTCCCTGATTCCTATGGGTCTTTTTGCTAGAGTTTTCTAGTTTTTCTAGTTTTCTTAAGTGTTTTTTACACATTCTATTTTTGTAATGATGTACACGAGCAATTACGTTTGATAAAACTGCTTTTAAAAAATCAGTATTTGAATTTAAAATTGTAAGAAGCTTCATCAGAATTCAAGTAGTAGAAAACGGAAATTTACCTTCCTGTAGCAAATTATAGCTTTGTGGATTCAAGTGATACGATAATACATGGCCATGTTTATCACTGTGGTTTGGATATTTATATAAAGGAATTACAGTGCTTCTTGAGCACAGGATGTTTAAACCAATGATTCTTTTATGATGGCAAAAGAAATTTATATTATCATGACCTTATCTTACTCAACATATCTTGATGTTAGGAACCTGAGTCATCATTGAAAAAGTTGGCCTAAGCCTTTGAAATACAATGATACTCTCATTCTGTTGCTTCGTTATTGGTGTATAGAAATGTAACTGATTTCTCTGTATTGATTTGATATCCTGTGACTTTGCTGAATTCATGTATCAGTCTGGTAGTTTTTTGGTGGAGTCTTTTGAGTTTCCCACAGAGAGTATCATGTCATCTGCGAAGAGTAAATGTTTGACTCCTTCCTTGCCAATCTGTATGCCTTTTATTTCTTTGTGTTGTCTGATTGCTGTAGCTAGGACTTCCAGTACTATGTGAACAACAGTGGTGGGAGTAGGCATCCGTGTTATGTTCCTGCTCTCAAGGGGAAGCTCTCAGTATTCCCCCATTGAGAAGGACATTAATTGTGGGTCTTTCATATACAGGCTTTATGCTGTTGAGGTATGTCCTTTCTATCCCTACTTTCTTGAGGGTTTCTGTCAAGAAAAGATGCTGTATTTTGTCAAATGCTTTTTCTGCACCTATTGAGAGGATTATGTTGTTCTTATCTTTTTTTTTTTGGTTAATGTGATGTATCACATTGACTGATTTGCAAATATTGAACCAGCCCTGCAGCCCAGGAATAAGTCCCACTTGATCGTGGTGAATAATTCTTTTAATGTATGTTGAATTCAATTTGCTAGTATCTTGCTGAGACCTATGAAAAGATGCTCAACATCACTTATCATCAGGGAAATACAAATCAAAACCATACCACCTGACACCTGTCAGAATGGCTAAAATTAACAACTCAGGAAATAACAGATGTTGGCCAGGATGTGGAGAAAAAGGATCTCTTTTGCACTGCTGGTGGGAATGCAGACTGGTGCAGCCGCTCTGGAAAACAGTATGGAGGTTCCTCAAAAAATTAAAAATAGAACCACCCTATGACCAAGCAATTTCACTACTAGGTATCTATCCAAAGGATGCACCCCAATGTTTACAGCAGCCCTATCAACAATAGCCAAATTAAGGAAAGGTCCAATGTCAATTGAATGATGAATGAATAAAGAAGATGTGGTATATATACACAATAGAATATTACTCAGTGATTAAAAAGAATGAAATCTTGCCATTAGCAACAACGTGGATGGAACTAGAGTGTATTATGCTAAGTGAAGTCAGTCAGACACATGTCATATGATTTCACTCATATATGGAATTTAGGAAACACAACAGATGAACATGGGGAAAGGAAGGAAACAATAAAATAAAAAGAGAGAGAAGCAAATCCTAAGAGACTCTCATATGCAGAGAACAAACTGAGGATTGCTGGAGGGGAGGGGAGTGGGAGAGGGAACTAGATGGGTGATGGGCATAAAGGAGGGCACCTGTTGGGATGAGCACTGCATGTTATATGTGATGAATCACTGAGTTCTACTCCTGAACTCAATACTGTACTGTATGTTAACTAACTTGAATTTAAATCAATACATTTTTTAAAACGGAAAAAAAAGAAATACAATGGTATTTTCCAGGGTAATTTTTTAATTAATAGGCTTGTATGGTGATGAAAGCAGAGGAGTACTTCACCAAAGCTATCAGTACTGATCTCCCCTCATTGTAATTGGCTTCAGCAAAAGAACTTAAGCAGAACATGGAGGAACCTCCCGCTGGTTTATTTTGTTCTTGAAAATATGGGGAATGAGTCATACTTCCCTCAATAAAAAATAAAGCCAAAATTTGTGGGGCTATTAGCTGTTTGATTTTGCTTAACTGACTGAGCCACCCAGGTGCCCCTTAGCTGTTTGATTTTGATCGGTTTCTTCTTCTAGCACCCAAAAGACATCTTTTGAATTTGTGTCATTTTTAATAAAGGGAAAGCGTAACGATAAGGGCTTTTTGTTGTTGCTGTTTTGTTTTTATAATGAGTTACTAATATTTTTTCCTGTGTCACCATTGGCATTTCAATGAAATTGAGAGAGGCGATGCCTTTGAAGCAATGTTTTTAAATACAAGTTAAATAAAGTCTTTATTGTTTTATTGACAAAAAGTGCAGAGAAAAGGGGCTCCTGGGTTGGTTGTGTAGATCCATGATTGTGTCACAGACAATGGAATCTGTGTTCTGTGTCATCCTTAGCATACCATCTTCCATTCAAGCAGTTTGCCTCATGCTATAAAACAGTTGCTGCCAATCAGGGCACTAAATCCTCATATGACAATATCCAAAGCTAAAGGAAGGAGGGAAGAAGGAAGAAAAGGGCCTTTCATCATATGGTTCTCTCCTTTAATCAAGGAGAAAAATTGTTCTGAAAAGTCCACTGCTCCCTAGCCAAACTCCTTATGTCTCAGGTTCCAGGTGTTCATACTCAGAGGGACTATAATGATCGGGTTAGCCTTATTATGGCCTAATCCCTAGGGCTCATTGAGCAAAACTCAGTATTTTCTTTTCTTTTCTTTTCTTTCCTTTTTTTTTTAAGTTTTTTAAGTAATCTGTACAACCAACAGGGGCCTCAAACTCATAACCCCTAAATCAAGGGTTGAACACTCTACCATGACTGTTGGCCATGCACCATTTTTTTTTTTAAACTGAAGTTGTCCCTTTTATTTTATTTTATTTTTTACAAATAGTTTATTGTCAAATTAGTTTCCAAATAACACTCAGTGCTCATCCCCACAAGTGTCCTCCTCCATGCCCATCCCCCCTCCCCCCCACATCCATCAGTCCTCAGTTTTTGTCAGCATTCAAGAGTCTCTCATGGTTTGCCTCTCTCCCTTTCCCCCACCATTTCCGCCCTTCTTCTCCCCCTTGTTCCTCCGTCAAGTTCCTCCTAATCCTCCTATACGTGCAAACATATGGTATTTGTCCTTCTCTGCCTGACTTATTTCGCTCAGCATAACACCCTCAAGGTCCATCCATGTTGCTACACATGGCCAGATTTCATTGTTTCTCATTGCCATGTAGTATTCCATGGTATAGATAAACCACATCTTCTTGATCCATTCATCCGTTGATGGACACTTAGGCTCTTTCCATGTTTTAGCTATTGTGGAGAGTGCTGCTATGAACATTGGGGTACGTGTGCTCCTATGCCTCAGCATTTCTGTATCCCTTGGGTAAATTCGGCCATGCACCATTTTGAACAAAACTCTTCAACCTGAGTTTTCCAACATCGCATTCTCTTATGAGATACCAAATATAGGTCAACAGAAAGGAACATAAAAAGAAAAAAATAAAAACAATTTGCTTCTTAATATTTAATGCACTGACATAATACCTGTGTATATATTTTAATGGTAGGCTTATAGATCAGGTCACATATTGGAATGCAAACTTGCTCTAGTTGAATGAGAAAACTGAAAGAGGATAATATTTGACCAGTCATTTTCAATCCTACAATGACACTACAAAGCATCAGTAGAAATGCTAACAGAGGAATGCAAAATCATCACCACCATGCAAAAAAATTTACAAGCTTATGAACCTCAGGAATTTCACCTTTGTACCCCAGATGACCATGTTATTTCCTTGAAGTCAAAATAAAATAACACTGTCAAATGTATCAAAGAACCCCAAAAGATAGCACAAAAGTATAACAAAGGAAAAAATCAACAAATGAAAATGGAGATTCTATGCTGGTTAGTATTCCGGAACAAACACATCTGAGTTTATCTTCTCCCCAAATATTTATTTCACTTGCTAAGATAGCTTTCCTGATGTTTTTAATTTGTCATATGCCTAAATACCCTTGGGAACAGGCAACAACACTGTAAAACAGTGATGAGGCAACTTTACAGAAAATCAGGCAACATCTGGCAATATAAACACATGACCATAACGGAAGACTAATATCTGTGCAGAAAGAAAATTAGCAGCTCACACAGGGTGTGCCCAAGTCTGAGGTGTGCACTGCACCCTTCTTCCTTGTGGCTGGCCAAGCTGGCCAGCATCTTGTGGGAGCATGCTCTATAAGGGGGAGTAGATTTTCAGATGTTTCACTGAACAGAAGGATGGAATTGGATTAGATTATGTCCCTGAATGGGACTGGAATCCTCATTTAAGGGAGCTCAAGAGAACAAACATCAATCTGGAAATGCAGGGTGCAGGAGAGAAAGTAGAAGGTAGACAGCACTGGGGAGAAACAGGATGATAAGATGAGATAAATAAAGAAGACAGCTCCTTCTCATGGGGATTCTTGGAAGAGTTCAGAGGCTCCTTCTGAGCCCAAGCTATTACTTTGCACCATCTTCTTTCCCCTAATTCACCACGTAAAGCTGCAATGCGTCACGCCCACATGGTGGGGTGCGGGTGGCGTGCCTTCGGACATCAGTCTTGGCTCTCCTCTCTCTTTATTCTAGATACTGCTCAACAAGTTTTGGTTTGGCTTGCAGTCTTTCTCTCACCGCCCCCCTCCCCCTCCCCGTTCTTGCCCTGTTCAGTTGTCCTGGGAGGTGATTCTTGGGGGCTCCTTTAAAGCTTGCTGGGGAGTACAGACAGAAGACACCGGCAGAACATGGAAGGACAGCAGGAGACAGAAGTCAAGTGGTTCTTTCCTGCTTCTTCCCTCCTCCGGTGCTGTCTCTCTGGCAGCGGCCTTGTTCCTAACACTCGAGGTCCCGATGGGCTCTGCAAACTCTCATTTTCCCTTCCCGTCAGCCCTAGCAGGCTGTGATGCTTGCCAGTGCACTTTGCTAGCCAGAGGAAGGTTCACCACCCATTGTTGGTTCTCTTAATGCTAACCGCTTCTACAAGAAGGCTTTTTATTAAAGTTTCTACATTTGAATCATCTGTGGTAATTCTGTGTCCTTCTGGGACCTTGACCACACAGCTGCCATTTCCTCAAATTGGGAAACTGCCTCTTAGAAAATCACACTGGACAATACCAGGCCCATGTTCTCACATCAGAACAATTGTTTAGAGCGGAAAAACAATTTGGCCTTTTAAATCAGTGCTTCTCAAACTTTAGTGTGCCTGGGTATCATTTGGAAATCTTGTTACAACGAATAGCTGGTTATAGTAGCTCTGAGGCTGGGCCTGAGATTTTGCACTTGCAACAAGCTTCCAGGCAATGTCAGTGTTGAGGATCCATGCACCACACTTTGAGTAGCAGGGCTTTAGATGGTGGTAGTCACCCACGTTTGCCATTCTCATTTATGTTACTTTCACAGTACTTTTTCTTTCTCCACCAATCCTTGCTCATTTATGATACTGCTTTGGCTTACAATCTTTGCTCTATCTATTCACTTTGGTTGATTTCTTTTACTCTGAAGATCTCAACTATTCCTCAAATTCAGACCTCTTTCTTGACTTTTAGATGAATAATACCTTCCACCACCGAGAAATGGAGTAATCCCAGAAAGAAGTTCCCTTTCATCTAACCACATTCAATTGCTCAGAATTTTTGCTGTTTCTGTCTCCTATAAATCTTATCCATCCACCAGGCTCTCCATTTGCATTTCTACTACCCCCAACCAGACTCCTATCATGACCTGCCTGTTAGAACCTCCTAACCAATCCCGTCTTTAGGCTTTGTGTCTTCAACCTATTCTTCAGACCTGCACCAGACTAATTTTTCTAAAAAGCAAATTAAATGTTGTTACACATTGGTTGGNAGAGAAAGCCTGTAACAATCTCACTTCTACCTTATGATGCAGCCAGCCACCTATCAATTTTATGCTCCAAGAACACTGAAAAACTTACATCAGACTTCCAGTCCCTTAAGCCTTTGTCCATGCTGTTTCTTCTCCCAGAAATGCCCTTCCCACCATCTTTTGACTCCTGTAAACATATCTGTGTGCTTTTCCTCCTAGGAGAGGTCTTCCGGCCAGAAACCTTGTCTTATCTTCTCTTTCCTTTTCCTTCTTTGCTTCTTTGCTTCCTTCCTTCCTTCCATCTCCATCATTTAGTCCAGAAGGTCTTCAGCAAATGTTAATTGAATAACTGTATCATTTAACACAGGAGATTAATGTTTGACCAGGTATTTATTCCAATATTTCAACTTGTACACTAAGATTTATCTTGAATGTTGTTAGATATAAAACTGCGATATTTCTCTTGATGTTTTCAATAGTAGGGAAGCGATTTTTAAAGAAAGAGTGTAGGGGTGCCTGGGTGGCTCAGCTGGTTGAGCGTCCAACTTTGGCTCAGGTCATGATATCATGGTTCGTGGGTTCGAGCCCCGCGTCAGGCTCTGTGCTGGCAGCTAGCTCAGAGCCTGGAGCCTGTTTCAGATTCTGTGTCTCCCTCTTTCTGACCCTTCCCTACTCCTTCTGTCTCTCTCTCTCTCTCAAAAATAGATAAAACATAAAAAGAAAGAGTGTAATAATCTTCACCCTGGCTCTCCATTTGGCCTTTATTAGAGATTAATTGGTTATCTCCCTTGGATGTGTGCTTGGAATCTGTCAGTGAGGGTGACAAATGATTTATCCAATATTAACCCTAATTTGGATTAATTTTGTACCTTGCTGAACAGTAAGCAGTTTGTAATTTGTTTCTTTTTCTTTAACCACAACACAGGAAATTTATATCTGGAAGAATTTCCTCCTGGGAAGGCAATTTGCCTGGAAGTATTTATTGAGCATAGTCAGGATGATTCAGACTATCAAGTATCAGTGTTTACAAATAAAAATAACAATTACATGAGTAGAGCAATAGAGGGAGTATTTGAGACAACTTGTTGATGCATAGAGACCATCAAATGTTAGAACTGCTACAGGATCTCTATTCATAACAGTCCATACACTGGGGGCGCCTGCATGGCTTGATGGTTAAGCATCCAACTTCAGCTTAGGTCTTGATCTTGCACTTCATGAGTTCATGAGTTCGAGCCCCATGTCAGGTTCTGTGCTGACAGCTCAGAGCCTGGAGCCTGCTTCGGATTCTGTGTCTCCCTCTCTCTCTGCCCCTCCCCCGCTCATGCTCTGTCTCTTTCTCTCAAAAATAAACATTAAAAAATATTTTTTAAAAGGTATTTACACTGAAATGGGAAAATCATTCTACCATCCTATGCCTTAATTTCCTCATTTGTAAAATGGGCAAAATAAGGGACCTACTTCATAAGCTGTCATGACAATTCACTGAGATAATAAATGTGAAGCACTTAGATGAGATAGTAAGTATAAAACCTGGCTCACTGTGATCATTAATAAATATCACTATCAATTTAGTGAATAGTTTGCAGTAATTACTGTTTCTTCATGACTCTGGAATAAAAAGGAAACACAAAGTATTATTTCCCTCTTATTACAGTGACTCAGTTAAAAAATTACTCTATAGTCATGTCCCCAAAGGGTCATATTATTCCCAAGAACCTCAATAAAGCACCTTTGACTTTAGAAGAGTCCAAGATTTAATGCTTCTCCACCTGAAAGGTTCATAAATGTTGTTTTCCACTGTGTTCCTAATGCTTTCTCCTATTACTAATCATCAGCATAATAAATAAGCATTTTGTAATGCTGCTCATAAAACCCACATGATTCTGCTACACTGCACTTTACAGTTTAATTAGCATTTTCTCATACTCTGTCTCATTTGTAACATAACCCAGTGAGGCTGCTTTTACTATTTCCTTTTTGTGCTTAAGAGATGAGAAATTCAGAGAAATTACATGACCAACCTAAGGTCATAAAATTGTCAGATGGGCAAGTTGGGACTCAAATCTTGGTCTTCTTACTTCAAATCCCATTTCATTGCCTGAGCCTTTGGTCTCTCAGCCTGGAAAAGACTGGTTTAGCAGAGCTTTTGTTGGATCTTCTGGGAGAAGATGGTGCTTTGGGCATGGGTTTGCTGATTTCTTAATGGGGTGATAAACCAGCATTTGTAGTGTCCTTTGTATTGGTGTAAAGTTCTTTTACTTTCCAATATGGAATTATCACATTTACTTCATTCCTGGTGAGTCCACCAAAACAACAACAACAACAACAACAACAAAAACCCCAAAATGATCAAAAGTAAAAGGCAGGTTACTTTGTTTGTTTTTTAAGAATTCAGCATATTATAAGTTTAAAATAAATGCAGGTCATTTACCACTTAAGTTTTTGAGCTTCTCATGGAATATATAGTGAAAAAGTGCTCCATTTCAGTTTTTAAGGGTATCAGTGATTATATTACCAAATATATTTAAGAGGCCAATTTCTTTTTTCTTTTTTTTTTTAAATATTTTTATTTATTTCTAGGAGAGAGAGAGAGAGAGAGACAGCGTGAGCAGGGGAGGGTCAGAGAGAGAGAGAGACACAGACTCTGAATCAGGCTCCAGGCTCTGTGCTGGCAGTCCGCACAGAGCCCGACGTGGGGCTCGAACCCACAAACCGCGAGATCATGACCTAAGCGAAAGTCGGACGCTTAACCGACTAAGCCACCCAGGTGCCCCTTAAGAGGCCAATTTCTGCATCACTTTTATTTCCTTGAGATTTTGTTATTCCAGATAATGCAACATTGCATTTTAAGTTTTGAGAGATTGTTTTCTTAGTGAAACCACAATTTTGCGCTCCACCAATTCCAGTTTTGCTACTTCCTGTAAGCTATATTTTATCCTTCAGAGATTTGGTGTTGTATATTAAATGTCTGTTATTAAATGTCTAATTTTGACAATAAATAATAACTATAGCATATTATTTGGTATAAGAATTTGAAGTAATTTCTTATTCTGCATACCTTGAAATTTTGTCATAAATTCCACATCATTCTTGATCATAGTATGATTTTCTATCATTTTGACATTGAACTTTAAAAAACATTATTGTAAATTACAACACTCAGCATGATGTTTTAGTAATAATAATCACATGCGTTATCATCACCAAATTTCCCAACAGACCTAGGCAGAGATGGTCGGGTTGGAACCCCAGTAATTTTGTATAGAAATAATTTATAATGTTCAGATCATAATCATTCACTTTAAAATTTGCCTAATATCATTGTGATAAACATTAAAGCCCCTTCTGATCTATAACTGAATCACTTAAACACTAAAATAAGCTGTACTATTATTTATTGTTTATCATAACAAATGTGGTATTACTTCCCATGTTATCACAGTGGTTACAATTAACCAATACATTTAAATTCTGACACTACTGTTTGCAAGGTTTGCCAGTGATAATCTAGTTTCCACACTGAAAAGTTACCTTTTGGTTCTCATTTTCCTTACCATTTTGCAGATTTTGCAAAATTAAACTTTTCTACCATCTTGAAATCTCTCATCTCCTGGCTTCCTGGATGGCAAGATCTTTTTTTCCTTCCTCACTGAACGCATCTCACTTTTTCTTTCCTGTGCTCTCCATTGCAAGGAAACCAGAAACCTTGAAGTCATTCTATGCTCCTCTTTCACTCATTTCACCCTCAAATCGTTTATGTTCCAAACGTCTAATAAAAGCTGCCCCCTCTTTATTTCCATTGCCACAGTTTAGGACATTTCCCCAACCTTATGGTCACTATGCCACCCTTATTGATTTCACTGACTCTACTCTTGTCATGCATGCTTCATCCTCACAATATTGTTAGAGAGGCACATGGAAAATGGAGGTTTTTTTGTTTGGTTGTTTTTGGTTTTGTTTTTGAGAGAGAGAGGGAGCATGAGTAGGCAAGAGGAGCTGGGGCCGGGAGTGAGAATCTTAAGCAGGCTCCATGCTCTGCATAGAGCATGACACAGGGCTTGATCCCACAATCCGGGGATCATGACCTGAGCCAAAAGCAAGAGTTGAATGCTCAACCAACTGAGCCACCCAGGTGCCCTGCAATGTTAATTTTTAAATATTACAGCTTTCCAAAGGTAACTTGATAATTACCCTCTTTAGGAGTGGAATTTTCTTCAAATCCTATCAATGATAGACACAGATATATGCTTATGGTATGAGGCATCTATGGTATTTTATTTTAGATAATTCTCTCCTGAATAGGGCAGTTTTCCCCCCAATTTACTTGTATGTAACAGACTGTAACAGGTTAGTGACAATGCTTCAACCTTTCATTTACTTTTCTTAGTAATCTTTTACACAGTAGGAAGATGGTAATTGGGTTTCTGAAAAAGCTAGAGAATTCTCCTAAGTCTACCACTGTTAACTATTTTGATTTGTGGTACTGCACTATAAAGGGGTCACGGCAGGGGAAAAATTAGGTGATTACTTTTCAGTAGCCAATAATCAAGTTTTAAAGCTTAAATTAAGAAATCATAGTGTTTACCCATTATTTATATAAGATAGTCTAATAAAAAGGCATAATATTGACTCTTAGAATGAACCACCCGTTGTATAATTATATGGAACTATAAAAGTGGGTGCAACCTATGAACTGTGTCAGAAAAGAACAGTTCTCTGTGGGGACATTTATACTTGCATAACATGAGAAACAGGATGTCAATTTCTATGAATGAAGGTAAGCAGAATTTTTCCTATCTTGTTACTTTCATATTTTTAAAGGATAACGCATATATTTCAGAGATTAGGTAAGTCAGGTTTTCTGATATGAAAAATTAGTATAATTTTAATTCTAATTATATATCTGAAATGCTACTTTGGGTTTTATCTGAAAGGAATGTAGGCTGTCATTTTACATTTGATGTTATTTAATTTTGATCTGACCTACTTCCTATCATAAATTGGATGAAATAAACTAAAAAAACTTTATTTTACAACTAATTCTATTTGAACTGTTTAAGCTATTGTTGAAGCTTAAGACTTGGGAACATGAAGTTTCTCTCTTCACAGACTGGGATAAGTTAATATATTGTTGACACAGTAACAAGAATATCTCTACAACTAAAGACGGACTTTGAACTACAGACATTAGTGTTAGCTACTTGAGACAAATTTGATAAAATGATTTCATCCTTTAAATATTTTTAAACTTAAATAATTTAAAATATTCTTGGTCTAAAATATTCTATATGTCATAAAGGTGTCAAGGTAAATAGCAGAGATGCTACAGAGAAAAGAGTTTTCTTTTGTACTAATACTACCCTAGTCTAAAATGATCTAGGTATAAATTAATTAAGTGCATTTCAGGAGCACCTGACTGGCTCAGTTGGTTAAGCATCTGGGTTAGGCTCAGGTCATGATCTCATGGTTCATGGGTTTGAGCCCCCCCATCAGGCTCTGTGCTGACAGCTCAGAGCCTGGAGCCTGCTTCAGATTCTGTGTCTCCCTCCCTCTCTCTGTCCCTCCCCCACTTGTGTGCACCTTCTCTCTCTCAAACATAAATAAATATTAAAAAGTTTAAAAATTACGTGTGTATCAAATAAAGTAGCACCACACAGGCATTTTGTAATCAGCAGGCAGCTTTGACTATACTTTCAAATTTCATAAATACTGCTACTGAGAAATGTGCCATTATCTCTCATTCACTGGCAGGTATCATGGAAACATGATATTTTTGCCTGTTGCCTCAGGTTAAATAGTTAGAAATAAAAAATTCACAATGTAAAGATTAATTCCCCCATAAAATCTTGGCTAAATAGTTAGAAAATAGTTAAATAGTTAGAAATAAAAATGTGTGACATAAAGATTAATCCCATAATCTAATTAAGTCATGGAATAAAAGTTTATAGTATAATAAAAGTAAAATAAATTTACATACCTTATTTTATCCTAAAATGTGAGACATTATTTGGCAAGACACATTAACTTTTAGCAAAGTTTTCCTTGTCTAGAAGGCCAATTTAATTAGCTTTTTTAATATATCACATTTTAAATAATCTTAACAGATTTGCATTTTTATTAAATGTTCCAATAATCTCTCTAGACAATGGTTGCTAAGGACCCTGGGAATGGTGCTAGTTTGGATAATCTATGTACAGCAACTGGTCTTCAGTGAAGTAGCACAGAATTTGCTTCAGGATTCTCTGTAACAAAGAACACTTTCTCTGATTCGCTGGTAGAAAAGAGCATTTCATAGGTGTCCACAGCAACGTGCACATGTGTGTCTGTGTGTGTGTATTTCACCTCACTATTTATCAATATTAAGCAGAATTTTCCACCTAAGGTTCAACTGTCACCAATCTAACAACACATCCTGGTAACAAGTAAAATCTCATGTACATTAGTTTCTTCCTTTTCTTCCTGCTCCAATTCTCTTCCAATGTAATTTAAGTATTTCAAGACATGCTATATAAAAAATTTCTCCTTTCCGTACAATTTGGTAGAAACAGGGTAGAATTTTTAAAAATTATATAAAAAATAAGGGAAAGTGATTAGATGAAGACAGTTGTCTGAGTACTCATATATACCTTCTTTCCCACCTGAAAACCTATGAAATGGCAAAAAATATAGTTTGTTTTACTAAAGAGTAAATACAAAGGTAGGAAAACAAAAAACAATGCCACTGCAGTCTAGAAATGTTAAAGAATTCTAGAAAGATGGACGAGGGGCAGAACCAGATCTGTAGAGATAAATCAAGGAAAACACAAGCATAAACAAAAGCATACTGTGATGGGAAGATTGAGGGGGGAGTCGGGGGCCACAGGAAAAAAAGAGGTGGTCTCCAAGTATTGCTCACAGTGGTTGTTAATGGGGGAGAAACCATCAGAGTGAGGCTAGACAGCACCTCTCCCTGCTCTGATTCATAGTAAGCAGTGGACACCAGTAGTGTTTCCCCATCAGTGAAAGCAGAGTGTGGGCCTGGGACCTGGGAGCCAGGGCAATGCTCTACGGAGGAGAGAGCTGCTATGTAGGAGGGAAGCTGAGGCCCCTTGCATCCCTCACAACAGGCCACCTGGCCTCTACCACACAAAGAGGTAGAGGTCTCAAAGACTGACCTTGAAGAGCAGAGGCAGGTCCATGGAGATACCAAACACAAAAATGAGCAAATAGGGCTTACTCAACATTTGAAGGAAATGAACACTACTGTAAAGAGAAAAGGAGACCAGGACTTTGAAATAAAATAAAATGAAAATGTGAGAATATATTACATTTACGGAGACTCAACCAGGGATTTTGAAATAAAAAATTTCCTCATGAAATTTTTAAAAATGCTTAAATGATAGACATTACTGGAGAGCAAAATAGTGAACTGGAAGATCAAGTCAAAGAATTTTCCCATGACAGAGTATAAAAGGAAAAAGAAATTATAATATATATATACATATTAACATATATATAAATATATATATATATATATANAAGGAAAATGGATCAGGAAATTCTAATACACAACCAGAAAAATCAAACAGAATGAAGATACTTAGCATCAAGTCCCCCTTCGTTTGCCAATCGTACTCCAATTGACCTGATGGGAATTACCCTTTCCCTGTTCTCAGTCCATTAATTCAGGCAATGCTGAGTCCCAAGTATGACTCTGATGAAGGGCAGGTAACTCAGATATGAATAATCAGATCATTGTTCTTCTGGATACAGTGACTGATTACAATATTGCCAGTGGTACATCAGGAAATTCTGTAGAGCTGGTAGAAAATTCAGTGATCACACCCATGGATATAAACCTGAAAGATTTCAGCCAGATGCTACTGTAGGTGAGCCTTCAAAGAAGTGGAGAAATGTCTTGCTCTTGATGAAAAATGAGATAGAACAGCTTTAATGACACTGAGCTCCTGATCCATCTGGGTCTTAAGTTGCTCTACCACAGGCCTTTTTGGTTTGGGGGCCAATTAATTCTAGTGAAGCCAATTACGATTGTGTTTTTTGCTATGAAAAGATGCTTATTCTCTGTAAAAATAAAGAATGATAATAAACAAAATAGAAGAAATTTTCCCAGAGCCCAAGAGAGATAATCACTAGATTAGAAGTGACCACAGAATACAGAACAGGGCAAACAACAAAAGATCACCATGACTGCATGATGGTAAAATTATTTCAGAATAAAAATCCTAAAGTTTTCAGAGAAAAAAATGAAATTAAGTACCAAGAAATGAATGAGGGAAAATGACTTTGAAAGTGTTTTGGATCTATTTAAACTGCTATCTAATAGGAAGCCAAAATAAGGAGAGTTTTGGACATGTAAGGACCTAGACATTTTTCTACCAACATACTTTGTCTAGAAGAATTCCTTACATGTGGATTCCAAAAAAATTAGATGAATCCAAGAAAAAGAATAATAAAGATTGTGAGAAACAGCAAACTAAAATATAACAATACAATTTACAATTGTCCAAATACCTTATAAAGTTTAATTTCTGAAGAATCAGAAACTAAAATACTGGATGTATTACTACGGATAGAAGAGACAATCAGGAAGAAGAGAAATGCAAGCATGCTAAGTTTATTTTACTGTAAATGGGGGAAGATACAGACAATCATTAACTTTTGAGATTAACAAAAACCTTAAGTTATGTGAGTGAGGAACAACAATATAGTATTATGATGACTTCTCATCAGAAAGAATGGAAGTCAGAAGCAGTAGAGTAACATTCAAAGAGCTCAAAAACACACCTGACAAACAAAAGTTCTCCATCCAGCAAAAGTATGCCTTAATACATTTTTCAAGCAGACCTGCCTTACAATACTAAAGAAAGTCCTTGAGTTTGAAAAGAGATGACATCAGACAGTAACACAAAATCTACAAGAAGAAATGAGTACTGGGATTTTGGAGTGCATAACATAAGAAAATAATTTATTTTAAAACCTACCAATAGGTGCGCCTACGTAGCTAAGTTGATTAAGCGTCTAGTTCTTGATTTGGCTCAGGTCATGATCTCATGGTTTCTGAGATTGAGCGTCACAGCAGGCTCTGTGCTGATAGCATAAAGCCTGCTTGGGATTCTCTCTCTCCCTTTTTCTCTGTCCCTCCTCTGCTCTCCCTCTCTCACCCCCCTCAAAATAATTAAATAAACTTTAAAAAATGTTTAAAAAGCAAAAACCTACCAATAAATGAAAATGGTGTGCTAAAAGAATTGTTGAACACAAAAGAAAGGCAGTAAAGGAACATGGCAGAAAAAGATATGAGACATAGAAAACAAATATCAAAATAGTAGTATCACAGCAATGATTACATTAAATGTCAATGACTAAACACTAATTAAAATGAAGAAACTATCAAGATGGTTAAAAGAACAGCATCTAACTCTATGTTGTATACAGGAGACACACTTTTAAGCCACAAACAGATTAAAAGTAAATGAATGGAAAAAGATTTACCGTGGAAGGAGTAATTAGAAGATATCTGGAATAACGATCTCAGACAAAATAGACTTTAAACAAGAAATACTACTAAAGACAAATCTCATAACGATAAAGGAAAAATATAAAGGTGACAATTATAAATATGCATGCAAATAAGAACTGAGACTCCCTCCCCCAATCCTGAACAGACATCCTGAACAGAATTAGGAGGACAGACAATTTAACAGTTATAACTGATACCTGTAATACTCCTCTCTCAGTAACTGATAGAAGGATATAAAATCACTAAGAATATAGAACACTTGAACAACACTATTAACTAACTGGACCTAATAACATATTCAGAATCTTGACCAAACTAGAGAAGAATACGCATTCTTTTAAGTAACAATCTCCAGGATAGACTACTACTTTATGGCAGCCATAAAACATATTTTAACAAGTCTATATTTGAATGTAGACAGATCAAAATCATAAAAAGTGTGTTCCCTGACCACAACCAGATTGGACTAGAATTCAACAACTGGAAGAAATTTGGGGAAACCCCACATACTTGGAAATTAAATATTATACTTGCAAAAAATAACTTGTAGTAAAAGAAGAAACCACAAATGAAAACACAACAAATCAAAGTTCATGGGGTACCACTAACACAATGTTTAGAAGGTATTATGTAACTTTAAATGTTTATGTTAGGAGGAAGAAAAATCTAAAATCAATAACCTTAGGTTACACACCAGAGAAGTAGAGAATGAGGAGCAGATCAAACCTAAAGTAACTAGAAAGAAAGAAAGATCAGAGAGAGAGAGAGAAAACACTGAAAACAATAAAAACGTAAGTAGAAAAACAATGGAGAAAACCCAATTAAAAATTGGTTCTTTGAAAATATCAATAAACTTGATAAACTATTAGGTAGAAAAGAGAGATGACACAAATTCCCAAAATCAGGAATGAAAGAAGGGACACTATTACAGACCCTACAAGAATTAAAAGGATTGTAAAGAAATTTTATGAATAACTCTGTGTCAGTAAATAGCTCAGATGAATAAATTTCTTGAAAGACACAAATTACCTAAATTTACACAAGGAAAATATAAATTCAGAAAGATCTATAAAAGATAAGAAAGGTGAATTGGTAATTAAATATATTCCCAGAAAGAAAACAAAAAGTCCAGACAACCCAATTCACCAGGCTGCACCAGTGACTTTTATCAGACATTTTAGAAAGAAATAATACCAATACTATATATACTACTTCAGAAAATAGAGGGGAACATTTCTCAACCCTATCAGTGAGACCACTATTACACTGATACCAAAGGCATACAGAGACATTACACAAAAGAAAAACTACAGAGCAATACTCTTCATGGATATAAACACCAAAATCTTTAACAAAATATTAACAAACTGAATTCAGTAACATATAAAAGGTTGACTTAACATTAGAAAATCAATTATTGTAAAATAATAGAATAAATGAGAAGAAGCACGCAATTACCTTAATAGTTGTAGAGAAAGCATCAGCCAAAATTTAACACCCCCCTCATAAATAAAAACTCTAAACAAAGTAATCATGGAAGATATGTTCCTCAATCTAATAGGTAACCATGAAAACTCTAATATTAATATTATACTCAATGGTGAAGGAAAAGGCATTTCCCTTAAGACTGGGAAAAAGGCAAGATGTCCACTCTCTGGACTTCTATTCAACAATATTCTAGAGTTTCTAGACAGTGCATTACAGTGGAGAAAAAGAAGTTAAAGGCATACAGTTGGGAAAAAAAGAAGCAAACTGTCCTTATAGAAAAGATACGATCTTAGATGTGTAAATTTCTGGGAAATCCAGAAAAAAATTATTAAGGTTAATGAGTAAGATTAATAAGGTTGTAGAATACAGGGCAATATAAAAATTCAAATTTCATTTTTATACTTTAACAACAGACAATCTGAAAGTGAAATTAAGAAAGCAATTTCATTCAAAATATCTTAAAAGTAAGAAAATTCTAAGGAATACATTTAACAACAACAAAAAAATGTATGATCTGTACATGGTAAACTGTAAAACACTGCTGAAAGCCATCTTAACAATATCCAGTCTCCTAATCCATAAACATAATGGAGAAAAATATTATGTTTATGGATTAGGAGACTGGATATTGTTAAGATGGCTCTTCTGACCAAACTGATCTATAGACCAAATGCAAATCCTATCAAAATCCTAGCAAGGATTGGCAGGCTAATTCTAAAATTTACAGTGCAAAGAACTTAGAATAGCCAAAACAATTAGGAAAATGAACCATTTTGGAGCATTTATAATACTATCTGACTTCAAAATTACCAGGAAGCTACAAAATCAAGACTGTGTGGTACTGACTGACTTATACACAGACCTACCAATCAGTGAGATAGAATAGAAGTCTAGAAACAAACCCATATATTTATGGTCAACTGATTTTTGACGATGGTTCCAAGGCAGTTCTATGAAGAAATCATAGTTGTTGTTTTTAACAAATAACATTTGAATATACATAGGCAATAAAAATAAACTTGTACCACTACCTCACACCATATGCAAAATTTAACTCAAAATGAATCTATGTAAGAGAATAAAACCATAAGCCTTCTTTAATCATAACATAGGCAAAAATTGCTTTATATGAAACTCAAAGCACAATCCACACAAACTAATAAATTAGGCTCTTATCAAAATTAAAAGTTTTGCTTTTCAAAAGACACCATTTAGAAAATAAAGAGAAGCCACAGACTCAGAAAATATTTGTGGATCATTTGTCTGATACAAAACTTGTATCCAGAGTAAAGAACCATTAGAACTCACTATTAAGAAGACAATTCAATTTTAAAAAGCAAAATAGTAAGCATTCCGTTAAGGCAGATGAATGGCTAATGAGGAATGAAAAACATAGACAATATCACTAGTCATTAGGGAAATGCCAATTAAAACCACAATAAAATAACACTATATACACACTAGAATGATTATAATCAAAAAGACTGCTGACACCACGATTTGATGAGGATATGGAGAAACTAGAAACCTCACACTGTGCTGGCGGGCATGTAAAATGGCATAGCCACTTTGGAAAACAGTTTGGCAGTTTCCTACAAAGCTCAACACACTCTTGTCATACGACCCAGCAATTCACTACTTGGTATTTAACCAAGAGAAATGAAAATTACATGTCCACAAAATGATGTGTGTGAACAATTTCAGAGCAGCCTTATTTATAATAGACAAAGATTATAAATAATCCAACATCCATCAACTGGTACATGGATAACTGATAAATGGCGATAACTTCAATATGATCTAAGGAATTCCACTTCACAGGTGGAATTGATGACAACCTGAAAAATCTTTTGATAGACTGCGGGCGAGGGCTTCCGTAGTTCCAAAATAATCACGGTGCCAGGTTGCCTGCCCTTAAGTTCAGCCCAGTGTAGCCGCTATGTCAAATGGTCCACAAATCTTTATTTTAATGTAGGTCAGGTCCTGGAGCCACGTGGGTCTTGACAGGTGCTGGAGATTGCCAGGTGAATATGACCATGAAGGGCCTTAAAGGAACACACAGATAGTCCAGACGAGAGACCGCCAAAGCTAAGTGTTGGCCTGTGCAAAGCTAATCAGTTTTGGAAAGAAGTTTGGTTTTTGTTTTTGTTTCTTTTTCTTTCTAACCTTGTAGCCTAAACATCGCTGCAACAGAGGCTCCACTGAATGAACGTAAGAGAAGTGACCTCTGCAATTGAGAGGAGACGCCTACACTCCACAATTTACACCCAAGCTGTTGATTAACAAATGCAGTGCAGACCCTTGAAGATAAGCCTTTCGAACAAAGCTGAGGGTAAACAAGAGTCAATAGTACTTACCTCTCACCTACCAAGTAATTTTTTTTAGTCATTGTGAAATACCAAATCAGGAGATTAGCATTGCCATCCACAGGAAATGGGGCCTGAGATGCAAAGAGACCTGACCTCTTTGCTCAAACCAGCATTTAGTCCTTTAAGGCTTTTCTAAAAACCTTATATCCAAGTCAAAGAGCCTTCTAAAATGAAATGAGAAACCCAACCTCAGAAGCTTGAGGGGACGGGGGCTACATCCTAAAAATGAAAAATCTTCCCAAAACGTACCCAGTTATTCTCTGATTCTCAATTACCAACATCCCCCGCCTCCCTTCCCTCCCCGCCCCTCTCCCGGGTCGTGCGGGTGGGCGGTTCTTACTGTTTTTATTATTATAGATTCCAGATTCGCTGGATCCACGCTGACCTGACACCTCGACTCGGGGGTTGCGCTGCCGCCGTCGCAGCCCGGACAGGCAGGTCGCGCGTGCTCTGGGCCCGACGCGGCGAGCGGGGGACAGTCTCGGCGCCGCCACCCCTTCGCCGCGCGCAGACAAGGGTCTGTGTCCCTGCCTCTTCCCGGCGCCCCTCCTGCTTCCCGCGCAGCGAGCAGCCCCGGGGCCGCAGACCGCCACCCCCCGCCCCTGCAGAAGTTCTCTCGGCCTCCGGACGTGCGGGCTGCGCGAGCCCCACGACTCTCTCGGCGCAGGTGCTCGCGCACGTGGGGCGCAGCTGGCGCAGGTGGCGACTGGGTGAGGTCGATGAGGCGCAGCCTGAGGAAGATGCTGAGCCCGGGGGGGAAGGAGGAGCCCCAGGGCGCAGTCTACCAGGGCGTGGAGGACGACATGGACGACCCCAAGGGCTCGCTGAAGGTACCCCTGGGCGCTGGGCGGTCGGGACGGGTCCGGAGCCCGGGCGGGGGCGGCTCTGCTGAACTCTGCCTCCTGCGTTCAAGGTTTCCTAGCCCGCTGCCGCGGGACCCGGGGACGCCGGGCGCGGCGAGGTGGGCGCGGCGCACTTGGGGGCCCCAGGGGCCGCGTTAGCCAGGTGCTCCCGCGGCCTACAGTGTCCTTTGTGTTTGCCCCCGGGTTTGCTCGGTCCGCCTTGGTCAGGGGCGGGCACCTGCGGCCTTGGGCAGACTTACCCCAAAGGGCCGAAAACGGCGGGACCGGCGAGGTTCTCCAGGGTGTGGGGGCTTCGGGAAGGAATGTGAAAGAGGAGGCCCTTGGACGACTGGTGGGTGGTCCTCGCGGGACCCCGAGGGCTAGACGGGCTTCTGTTGCGAGCGCAGCTCCCGGGACACCCTGAAGTCCGGACAGACAGGACGCGATTTGAGCACAGAGGCTATTGGGGGCCCAGCAAACCCGCCCCTGGCTTTCTTCACGTCGTCCGAGGGAGGAAGGGTCTCTTCAAACGTCAGAATATCACGACAGTCTCTCCAGTCCCTTTCCACAGTGGAATTATGTTAACAGTTTCCTTGTTTATTTCCAGAGCGCACGGGGAGGGAAAGACGGGGTTGCACAAATGCGCACCCATGACCTAATAAATCATATTTATAGAGTAAAATTCAGCACCTGGAGGTGTACCTCACTTTTTTTTTTTTTTTTTTTTTTGCAGCTTTATACTATTCCCTTGTATGAATTGATCATCATTCACTTGACTGGTCCAGCAAGAGTAGACGCATAGGTTGTGTTTTTGTTGTTTTGCAATCATACACTTCAGATTATGTCCGAGTGTAGATGTGGTTTCCTTTGTGAGTACATTAGTGAATACGTATGTTAAAGTCCCAGCGGGATGAAGAACTTTAAAGAAAAAAAAAAATGAACGTTTATTTATTTTTGAGAGAGAGAATTCGAAACAAGTTCCAGGCTCTGAGATGTCAGCACAGAGCCCGAGGCGGGGCTCAAACTCAGGAACCATGAGATCATGACCTGAGCTGAAGTTGGCTGCTTAACCGACTGAGCCACCCACGTGCCCCAAGAGCTTTAATTTTTATTGAAATCACCAGATTGACCTCTAAATTGGTTGCACAGCTTGACACTGCTGCCAATCATGTAAGAGAGGCATGTGTAGTAAGTCACATAAACTGATAAACCAGACTCCCCAAGGTGATTGTTTGCACATCCAGATTAAACATTGACTTTTTTTTCCTCCTCCTTATATTAGCATATTAATTTGGGGTCTGTAGGCTTACCCAAAGAACTGAGTTCACCAGTTGATTTCGAGCACTAGGATAGTCTTTGGAATTAATAACTATGGAGTGGAAGAAAACTTCACATTTCAAAAATAGCATCAGAGATACTTCACTTATCAATGTGGTTTCGTCTTAGATATTTGCTGAAGGTTCTCTGCAGCACAAAGTCTCAAACTTCATTTTCTTTATGGTTTTTGTTTAACTGACTTTAATTTTATTGCCTAAGTCAAGTAGAGCCATTTATGTTATTTAAGACTTTTTAGAAGCCACAATAGAGCTTGTAATTTGAGGGATTTGTGTATTTTGTTACATAAAGTAATGACAGATCATTCTGTAGAAATGTCAGTGGTGAGACTAATTATAAATCATTATGAGTAATACTATGGAGAGTTCCAGGACTCTAAGGATTTCCTTATTATGGTGTATATTTTTTCCAGCCTTGGCCCTACTATTTCAGGAATAGTAGCAAAATCAAAGGATGGGAGAAACTTTACAAAATGAGAAATGGGGGGAAAAAACCATCTAACTGATGCTTTCAGCTTTTTTCATGACTTTGTTTCAAGAGAGTTAATACGTTAGTATTTGAGCCTTCATTTGGTACAATCTTTTACATAGCTTCCTTCTTTTTTACCCCACTACTGCTTGTATGTATTTTATTAAAGCAATCTAGAACAAATGTATTTGATATCTCTGTTTTAAAGCACTTAGAATTAGCTTCTTTAAAAGTGCTCTAGTCTATCATGTTTTATATCTAGTCATATAGTTCGGAATTCAAAAGAATCTGAAATAAACCTGTGACCATAAAACACTGTACTAAATGACTATATAATAATTTTCTCTAAATGACATCTTTGGCTTTCAGAACTTTCTTTAAGAAGTCTCTTCAAAGCCTGATTGAACATATCATGTACTGAATTCAGACTGTTTAGCACATCTGATGAGCTTCTATAAAGTATTTAGATGCTCTTTTGTCCTTGTGAATTCAGCAGTACCTTGTGCGTGTCTGAACCTAGTACTTGTTCTCAGAGTGTGTAATTGGGTTTATGTTGACAGCACATCGCTGAGCAGACCTGTAAATTGTTCTTTCTGGCACTGTGGGTAGGCAATGTAATCCTTGTAGTATCACTGAGAACATCAAATTCAATTGCTAAAATACTTCCAAATGGAATTAGACGAACACTTTCTTTGCTTCAGTGAGACAATGAGAATTCGTTTATTTCTGTAAGAAACTCATTTTATTTTTATTTTTAATTTTTTAAAATGTTTTTTATTTACTTTTGAGAGTCAGAGACAGCGTAAGCAGGGGACGGTCAGAGAGAAAGGGAGACACAGAATCTGAATACAGGCTCCAGGCTCTGAGCTAGCTGTCAGCACAGAGCCCTATGTGGGGTTCGAACCTACAAACTGTGAGATCATGACCTGAGCCGAAGTCGGATGCTTAACCGACTGAGCCACCCAGGTGCCCCAAGAAACTCATTTTAAATTTATAACTGAATCTGTAAATTTGGAAATGGTTGGGTGCTAGTGGCCTACCCTTCATTACTAAAATTATGTGTAGCTTACATAGAATTTAGTAGTTGAAAAGTGATACAGTGTATTTGAAGGACTGTCCTAGAAAAATGATTTCTTCCGTACTCTTCCATGATAACAGAACAAAACCCAAAATTCAAAATTTTAAGTGATTTTGTTTTATTTCAACCTGACATTTGATGAATGAATGCTAGTCTGCTCCATGTTTATTAACTATATTAAAATGCATCAAGTACAGCACACCTGGGTGGCTCAGTAGGTTGAGGATCCAATTCTTGATTTCAGCTCAGGTCATGATCCCTGGGTTGGGGGTGGAGCCCCACATTGGGCTCCACTGAGCATGGGCCCTGCTTCAGATGGTCTCTCTCTCTCCTTCTGCACCCCTCCCTTACCCTCTTTCAAAAGAAAACAAAAAGTAAAATAAAAAAATAAAATCGTACCTTAACATTTCATTTTATTTCATGTGTGTCACATGTGACTAGTAACAAAGACAGAATTAAAGCAAGTACATGGATCATCTGTTTGAAAAAGGTTTTGCATTTTCCAAAAGTAGTTATTTTACAGTGGTTTCTAGGACTACTGTCTTGTAAAACCTTTTGCTTTTGGTTCATGTGATGAAATATTTGCTAAGAAATATCTTCAGAAAAAAAGCAGACAAATGTCTTATTTGGCCATGTATTTGCAAAGCTGGAAGGGCCATTGAGAAATAATTTTAGACCATATATTACCATAGCACTGGAATGAGGTCCATTCATTTTTCATGTTGATTTTTAAAAAGGTAGTCGGGAGAAGTTCTTTGTATACTGGTCCATATGGCCCCTCCTGTTGCTCCGTTAGAGCTCTGGGTCCTCCCTATTCCTCTCCTTCCTCCACTGTCTCCTTCTGGCATGTTTATTTACATGTAGAAAGTATCACAGAGAATAAGTATCCAAATGTGTGGTACACATTCAGTACAGGTAGTGTGAGGAAAGAGCTAGAGTGTTTCTCAAACTTGTTTTTTGGTCTTAGAATCCCATTAAACTTAAAAAAAATGGAAGAGTCCAAAGAGTGCTTATTTACAGGTTTAGAGGCACCAATATTTACCATATCAGAAACTTTAAAATGGAGGAAAAAATTAAAACCTGGGAATCCATGGCACACATTCCAGCAACTGTCAGTGCTGAAATGTCCCCATATGTCCTGTGGCCTATCTCTGTGCACCCCTGAGAGACAGAGAGCAAGGCTAGGCCAGAGAATGGCATCTTGTAGTTCCCCTGAAGGCCTCGAGGAGGAGGGAGAATTCAGGAGGTCATTGGACTGGAAACCAGGAGAGAGGGAGAGAAGGGCACGCTTCCCTCCGGTAGACAGCCTGGTTTAACTCCTGCTCAGCCCCACATGAACCCAGCACAGCGTGGGGCTAGAAGAGGCAAGCTTCTGGAGCAGAACACTGTGCGCCCTTCAGGGACATGCAGGCGCTTGGCTGCAGCCTTACTTTTGGGCCAAAATCTGCGATTTGGCTTTGGCAAGCAAATATCAAAATACCTAATTTGGCGCAGTTTCCAGTGTCTGTAAACTGATGTGTAATCAATAATACCATCATATCTAAACAATATAAAATGTTAGCGATAGAAAAATGTATGTCATTCATATTTATTAATACCTAAATACTCACTGTCAAATATTAGCAGGAATTCTAGAAGCAACTTTGAATAAATCTCTTGTCAGTCAACTGAAGTATAATTTATAAATGACTATAAGTATTTTGAAGATTCTTAATTTTCTGTATAAAACCAATACTAAGAAATTTCTCCAGTAGTTGAATAGGGACTATAGATATTTAGAGAGGATACATTAATTTTTAGAAAACTATTATATACTCTGATCTAAAATATTTATGAAAATTTAAATAATGCAAGGTAGGATAATAGAAGTAAGTTTATCACATGAAGGCTTTTATAAAATTTTGTTTGCTAGAGTAACAATATCAAATAAAATTATCTTTGAAGATTAATTTTTAGTTACTTTATTCTGTTTAGGACATAAGATTTTCTAGAAAAAGTTCTGTTTGGAAATTTTTCATGTCTTGTGAGAATCCATCAAAAGTGGAATGTCAACACCATCACCACAAAATTTTACAAGGAGGAATTATGAGAAATCCCCCTCAGCCCAATCATAATAAAGAATTTAGAAAACATGAGATAGAAAAGAGTCTTAAAGAAAAACAGGTATTCAGAAAAGCTCCTGCACCTCCCTTGACACCAGTGGAAGTGCTTGGAGTTACACTCTTCTAGGCCAGTGGCAACATCAGCTGTGCCAAAAGTGTACGGAGCTTACACTACAGAGTCTGTCCTTATGGTTTCTGATATCTTATTCTGTCACCCAGGTCATTCATTCCATGATGGTTTTTACCTCTGCTTAATTCCTACTGTATCTTGGTGCTTCCAGCATTCACCAGTCAGCCAAAATATATATTCCATTCATCCCCTGTTCAAGTTCAAGACTTGGCCATTTAGTATGCCTTTGGGCAGATTGTGTAACCTCTCAGTGTCCTGATATCTCATACTAAGTGCACAAAAATACTGGCATTTCCAAGTGTGCAGAGAATAATCAGGAGGTGAACTTGACCTCACTTGGCCTGGTGTGGGATCCCAGTAGTCAAAAGAAGAGGAATTACTTAATCCTGTGGAGGGGGGGTGAGTGGATAGCTGTTCTAGAGTACTGACCAAGAAAGTTACATAATTTAGTCCCTGCATTCATGAAAATCTTTTTATCTAACCCAAATCCCCCATGCTTTAATTTAAGTACATTTTCACCTGACAAGACTTCTCTGTGTTTTCACTATACTTATTATTTTGTAGATCCTATGCCTTCCAATTACTTCAAAACGTTTCTGGTATTTCCTTGCACCTTCTATACGTCTGTACACATTTTGTGTTCTTTAAAAAATGTTTATCCTAGGCATGATAAATAATTTTGGATGAAAGTAACCATTTAACAATTAACTTGTATTAAATTTTACATATACTAGTTGGAGGTAACAATTTTTTGTATACTTCCAGGTGGTTTCTGAAGGAAGTACATGTAGATTGAAAAACTTTATGAAGAAACAAAGGAAGTTAAGCAGATATGATGTGAATGCATCCCCTTTGCACCATGCTGCAGAAGAAGGTCAAGTGCAGTTGATGGAGATGATCATCAATGACTCCTCTTTTGAAGGTCCTAAAACATAACTAGCTACATAAGTCTGTCATCTGTTAGATTCATTGGGAAGAGTGGTATGAAGTAATTTTGAAGGGCACATTAGTTCAGGTAATAAGGGGCCTGACTATCTTACTCAGGAGTCTGGTTTTCCCTTTGGGCCAGTGCTCCTCATATGTTTCCACTGAGCTCTGTGCTGAATGTGGAGGCTGCTTGAGATTCTATTTCCTCCTCTGCCCTCTTCCTACTCACAGCACACTCTTTCTCTCAAAAAAAAAAAAAATATATATATATATATATTTCCACTGAAACATTGAGAAGGATGGTGCAGATATGTTGATGTTGTGCACCATGCATAGATTTTCTGCATACACCTTCTGTGTGTTCTTCTTTATCATTTCCATGGAGGTCATTCTGCACTTAAATTGCATATCATTAAATAAAATTGAGACTCCAGGAAGAGGGAACATCATCCCCTCGTGCATACACAGCCTTGTTTGAGAAATGCAACTGTAACAGGGAAGGGGGATGTCGCAGAGATTTAAGCAGTGAGATGTTACGATAAGTCTTCCATTATTTAAGATGATTCTATCAATATTGTGGAAGATGGATTGGAAGTGGAAGCCCGATGAAAAAGCTACTTTAGTAGCAAAGAATAGATGAGAATCCACTAGTGTTTTGAGATTGGAGTAGGGAGAAAAGCTGAGAATCAAGAGCTCTTTTGCATGCAGAGCAGACAGTGCTTGATAAGAGATTGAATGTGAGGGGTAAGTGGCAAGCAGTTGAACTGACTTTGAGATTACTAGTTTAGGAGATTAGGCAAATAGTATTGCCATCCAGAAAAGAAGGCATGTAAAAAAACAGAAGAAAATACAGAGTAAGATGTGAGGAATAATGAATATGGTTTGGTCTGAGTTGGAACGGTCCAGAGGGCAGCTACTTGGAAATGTCTAGTAGACTAGAAGATAAATAGCTAGTGTTCTAGTAGATTAGAACTCTAGAAGGAAGGGAGCTGCCCCCACAGGGCCATTGAGGCTGTGAAACTGCATGGAAATCCTTTAGGAGCCATGAAATTGCCAGCAAAGGTAGCTAAGGGTAGAGCGCAAATATTTAGGGTCCGATGGCAGAAGAAAAGCCCCTAAGAGGATGCTGAGAGGTGATGGACAAGATATTAATGGGACACACGCCAAAAGAAGAGTTTTTGAATAGATGAATGAGAATGACTATACCAAAGAGATCAAATGGAAGTGAGATCCCAATAACCCTTATATTAAAAGGCCTCTATGACCTTTGTAAAAATGATTTTTGAAGTGATGGAGATAAAAGTCAAATTCAAGTTATTTAATTAATGAATGGGAACTTATAATTTTAGGCCCCTGTTTAAGTTTGGGGCTGAATGAAATGCTTGAATGGAGTGTTCTGAGCAGTCTGAATGGTCAAAGGATGTGTATGAGTATGAGGGAGAGGGTATGTGTGTGTGCGTGCACAAGCACTCCTGTTGCTGAGAACGAGGTACTTGGGTGAATGAAAGGAATGGAAAGATACATTTTAAAAAGAGAAAAATGGGTGGGGGAGAACCTGGGTGGCTCAGTCAATTGAGCATCCAATTCTTGATTTCAGCTCATGTCATGATCCTATGGTCGTGGGATCGAGTCCCACATCAGGCTCTGCACTGAGCATGGAGCCTGCTTGGGATTCTCTTTCCTCCTTCCCTCTCCCTCTCCCTTGCCCCTCCCCCACATTCATATTCTTCATATTCTCTATCTCTCAAAATAAATAAACATTTTTAAGAAAAGAAAAAAAAATGGGAACTGTGGCTGTAGCATGGTTCCAGATGGTCCCCAAATCATATTTGTGACTGAATACTTTCCTCCTGCCTCAGACATAAGAATATCTTGCCACTAATTAAAATGGTTGTCTATTTTAGAATAGATCTGAGACACCGTGGTATGAAAGGGCATATCCTTAGGTTGAGCCCACAGAGTAAACAGTACAATGTGTTGTAGCCCAGAAATGAGTGGAAACCACATATGGCACTAGGAGCACAGGCCCTAATTCCCGTCTTCTGGTTTATTAGTGGTGTGTCTTTTTCCTCATTAACATTTTTTGAACCATTGCTCTGGGCCAAATACTCTACAAGATCTTTGAAGCCATGATTTGATATTCTTCTCCCCAAAACATTGTGAAATATATATACTTAAATGTTTCTCTTTCACCTTCCTTCCTTCTCTTCTTTCATCCTTTGCTTCTTCCTTCTTATCAGATTTGAATATAATAATACTAAGGTTCAAAGAGGTAAGGCAGTTTATAGAACTCCATACTCGCTATGTAATGTTGGCAAGATTTTGAAACTCTCCGGGCCTTATTTTTCTTTTTCTTTCTGAAAAGTGGTCATGGTTCCTTGTGGGCTGTTGGAGGGCTGAGTGCAATAATGATTGTATAGAATTTCCTAGTTTCTGCTTTATATAAGCTCAATATTTTGTAACTATCCCCAAATTTGTACCACAGATAAAAGCATGTAGCAATAGGAGAATCTATTTCTTATAGATGCTAAAGACGGACATCTAACCCATTTGACAAAGTTCATGCCATCTGTCAGCATATCCCCTGTATCTTCAGGTGTCCATTAGATGTTTCTTGAGGACTGAAGGAACATAACTATGTTTTACTATTAATTTTGAGAGAGAGAGAGTGAGCGAGCAAGCAGGGGAGGGGCAGAGAGAGGGAGACAGAATCCCAAGCAGACTCTGCACCACCAGCATGGTGCACATTAAGGGGCTCCAACTCACAAACTGTGAGATAATGACCTGAGCCAAAATCAAGACTTGGATGCTTAACTGAGTGAGCCGACCCCTTAATTTTATTATACAGAAGGTGAAGCCTGTGTCAGCAGCACTTGGCACTGAGCTTTGAAGTGAATAGGCATCAGTAGGTGTTGAATATAAGTCCAAGCAAAATCTAATCCTTATTTCTGTGTCCTTTTTTAGTGCTGAATGTGATGGATGACAATGGAAATACCCCTCTGCACTGGGCCACAGAAAAAAACCAGGTTGAAAGTGTTAAGTTTCTCCTTAGCAAAGGAGCCAACCCAAACCTCCGAAATGGCAACATGATGGCCCCTCTTCACGTCGCCGTGCAGAGCCTACACAATGAGGTGGTGAAGGTATGGCTTCCACCTGTGTCCCCATCAGAGCGTGGGATAGGGCCTATGTCCCGGGGCCTCTGCCAGGGCCAGAGTGGCCAGCCTGACCTGCCATAGTGACTGAAATCTAGTGACGATAATGTTGGTTTTACATTTTACCAACAGTTGATGATTAATGATGATAGTTATATGTTTGCCAGCATTTTCTAAAAAGCGTTATATATTTCAATTTTTTAAATCCTCATTAAGAGAAACATTGTTCTTAGTATTTAAGAGTCTCCTATGGTTTGCCTCCCTCCCTCTCCTTAACTATTTTTTCCCCTTCCCCTCCCCCATGGTCCTCTGTTAAGTTCTCCTGATCCCCATATGAGTGAAAACATATGGTATCTATCTTTCTCTGCCTGACTTATTTCACTTAGCATAACACCCTTGAGTTCCAACCACATTGCTACAAATGGCTATATTTCATTCTTTCTCATTGCCATGTAGTATTCCATTGTATAGAGAAACCACATCTTCTTGGTCCATTCAACAGTTGATGGACATTTATTACCTACTCAATTTAATGATGAAAAGGAAGACTGTAATGAGTGTTTCAGTGAAGACAGAAACCATAATTGTGATTTACAATTTTTGTTAGAGTGGACGACATGCCTTAGTGGGTGGCATGTCTTAGCAGTAGACATAACCATACTTTTGGGGAATTTCTTATTTTTTCCAAAGCTTCAGAGTGAGTTCTGTCAGATAGTGGAAATACTGGTGAATGCCTAAAAGGTAAAGTTTAGTCTAAGGCTTTTAAACTGCATCGCAGAGTCTCATAGACACACTAGAAGACACATGTGCTTACTTAAAGGGCAGTGAAATTTACAAATGGAATATGTTCCAGATACCTATTTCTTTTTTTAATACAGTTTATTGTCAGTTGGCTTATATATGACACCCAGTGCTCATCCCGACAAGTGGCCTCCTCCATGCCCATCACCCATTTTCCCCTCCCTCCTCCCCCATCAACCCTTGGTTCTTTGTATTTAAGAGTCTCTTGTGGTTTGCCTCCCTCCCTCTCTGTTTGTAACTATTTTTCCCCCTTCCCTTCCCCCGTGGTTGTCTGTTAAGTTTCTCAAGATCCACATATGAGTAAAAACATATGATATCTTTCCTCTGGCTGACTTACTTCACTCAGCATAATACCTTCCAGTTCTATCCACATTGTTGCAAATGTCATGATTTCATTCTTTGTCATTGCCAAGTAGTATTCCATTGTATATATAAACCACATCTTCTTTATGCATTCATCAGTTGATGGACATTTAGGCTCTTTCCATAACTGGCTATTGTTGAAAGCGCTGCTGTGAACATTGGGGTACACGTGCCCCTATACATCAGCACTCCTGTATCCCTTGGGTAAATGCCTAGTAGTGCTATTGCTGGCCCATAGAGAAGTTCTATTTTTAATGTTTTGAGGAAGCTCTATACTGTTTTTCAGAGTGGCTACACCAGTTTGCATTCCCACCAACAGTGCAAGAGGGTTCCCATTTCTCCACATCCTTGCCAACATCCGTCGTTTCCTGATTTGTTCATTTTAGCTTCTCTGACCAGTGTGAGGTGGTATCTCAGTATGGTTTTGATTTGTATTTCCCTGCTGATGAGTGACATTGAGCATCTTTTCATGTGTCTGTTGGCCACCAGATATCCATTTCTAAGGGAGGCAATTAGGAATGGATAGTAAGTTTTCACAAGGAAATTATGCTGCACGTAATGTCTTAGATATTGTGCTAAGCCATATATCTTACCAAGTTCTAGTTGCTATAACAAAATACCATTGACTGTGGGCCTTGAACAACAAACATTCATTTCTCCCAGTTCTGGAGGCTGAGAAGTCCAAGGTAAGAGCACTAGCAGGTTCGGTGTCTGGTGAGGGGCCACTTTTCATTCACAGATGGCTGTCATCTTAGTGTCCTTGCAAAGCAGAAGGTGTTAAGAGAGCTTTCTGGAGTTTCTTTTATGTGGGCACTAAGGCCATTCTTAATCACCTTCCCAAGGCGCCACCTCCCAGTACCATCACTTTAGGGATTAGGATTTCAACATGACTTTTGAGGGACAAAAACATCTGGACCATCACACCACACCAAAATCTACTTTGTCAATAAGTCATCAGAGAAATCCCAGGGGTGTCCTTTAACTCCATGCTCCCTTTAACCCAACACCTTCCTCTCAGCCCATTGGGTCCTTGGCTTCTTAAGGCCAAGCATAGAAAGTTTGAGGGGAGCCTGCTTTCTGCTTTCCCACTGTAACTTGCGTATAGCTCTCTGTGATACTTAGCACATCGTATTGTAATCAAATGTTCCTGTGGTTTTTCTCCTGCCCTGGCCAGTTATCTTTGAAGGAAGGACTGTGTGCAACTAATATAAGTATCTCCAGTCCTCACCTGGTAAAGGATGACTCTTGAATAAATGAATGAGTGAATGGGCATTTTGCCTGAAGAATGGAAGAACGTAGGTAACAACACCTAAGAAGATGGGTCAGGAGAGCACCTTGAAGAGGTTATTGAAAAGGCCTTTGGCAGTAAACCGTTTAATTGTCTGCATTGTTTGTGAGCCAGATGCTCCTTCTGTGGCGTTTGCATTGGACAGCCAGTGACTGTGGGGCTCTCCCTCCCCACCCACAGAGGCCACATATTTCCTCATGGAGCTCTTCCTCTGAAGACTCTTTTTAGAAGCAAGTGCCCAACTACTTAATTAACCTTGACTCTGAGAGGATAATTTGGGAATTCACAGGCAGCTAACAGTTGAAAGGCTGTTAATTTTAGATATCAGAAATCTTCAGATACAGAAAGGTATCACACAGAAATAGAAAAGAGTTTAGAAATGAGCCCGTAACAGATTTATAAACTAGATGGTGGATATAACAAAGTATTTCATGGGGACACCAGAACAAGAAAAAAAGCAGAGTTATAAGAGAACTGAAATTAGTTGTCTCTCCTTTGCTTGGTCTTACCAGCTGTAGCTTCATCAAAAAATATCTCCAAACCCCTCTACTTCACCGGAGAGGAAGAGGATGGAAGGAGGAGGAGGAATTTTGGTGTGTTTCTTTATGTGCTTACAAACAAGGCCTCTAGGGTTACCTTTCCCAGGTAGGCCCCTGGGTCTGGCCTGTACCCCAGCAGCCTTCATGTAGAATGCGTCTCCTGTCTGCTTGGCCAGCCTTCCCCCAAACCTGCTGCTGCCGCCTAGATGGTTGTAAAGTAAAACATTGTTACTCACGCGTCCCCACGGGTTCTTGCACAGACACCAGCGGTGTGCACGGTGCTCCCCGGGACACGTTGACCTGGCGGTCAGTGGGTAGTCTTGTTTCTCAGTAGCCTGCAGGCCTTTGTCCTTAGGGCTTAACCACTAAGTATCCAGTGGCCTGACCCTCCCATGAGGCTTCCTGGATTTTTATCAAAGGGACCTCTGGAGGCCTCACCTGCAAATGTCCAGACTTGCCTGGCCATGAACGAATCTGAAATGGGCACAGTTTAGTTGCTCTCTCTGGGACCTCTGCCACATAGAATTTTATGCCGCTTTATGAAAAACTGTGTTTATGATAGTAAGCAACCCTAATAAGTGCTATAAATATATGGTCTCTGATTCTAAGAGGGCAAAGGGAAAAGTCTTGTAGAGTTGGTAGGTTTCTTTGCATGGGAATCTCGTGTTTGTTGGGAAAAAAATGTGAAAGTGCCTGAGGTTCAGAATGAATTTGTGCTCTCATTTTCTTTCATCCACTAACAATTTCCTATGGGTTCTTATGTCCTAAAATCTCAATTTAATTTTGTTTGGTGGGCAGAGCTTATTAGTAAGCCTAGTTCATTTGCTGACCTATCAGGACACATTCTATTAACAAGGGTGTGTGTGTGTGTGTGTGTGTGTGTGTGTGTGTGTGTNGCTTGTTTAATAAATTCTTCTTAAGCAGTTTAATTGTAAGCACACATTACAGTTTTATTACAGTCTATGAGAGAAAAGACCTTTAGGAGGCCAATTCAAAGATTTCTCTCTTAGGAGAGACATTTACTGAGATAATTCTTGTTACATTTAATATAAAATGAAGTCTGGTTAAAGATCTATAGATTCTTGGCCAATAATCAGCTAGAAGTCAGCCAGGTGAGGGGCAACAGGTCTTCAGTTAAATTCCATTAGAAAAATTTGCTTAACCATTTTATGAGGAATGCTGATTTATTACACCATAGAATAAATTTCTGTTCCAGACTAAGTTTGAATTGAGTTAAGCCATACCAGTGTTATGTGAACTCTTTTCTCTGCTGAAGAGAATGGGGTTTTAATTGACATGTCACGCAATACTTGGAATAGAGGTACAAGAAAAATGGCTAAAGAGGAGAAAGCAGCCCTTCCTCTCTCTCTCCCTACCTCACTTTTGCTCTCCCTCTTTTCCACACTCACATATTCCAGATGGTTCCACAAATTTATTTTCCTGAAGATCTTAGTCAACATAGTTTATTTAATACAAGCGAAAAGTATTAAGTGAGCTATGCTTTCTAGTATCCAGAATTCTTATTCTATTTCCAGTTTCACAACTCCATATTTCCTTAATTGATGTGATCTAGAAATCACCATTATTTCATCTTTTTGAGAAATTTATGTAACACCAACTGTGTGCAGTATTTTGTGCCAGATTCTGGGGAGAAGGATGAAGAAAAGATGAATGAGGACACGGTCCCTAGAGTGCAGGAGGTTATAATCTAATGAAAGGCAAATACTGTATTCAGAAACTTGAAAGCTAACTTTTTGACCATTATTCCCCTCTTTTGTGTAGGTCTTGATTGAGCACAGCAGCACTGATATTAATTTGGAAGGAGAAAATGGAAACACAGCTGTGATAATCGCATGCACCAAAGATAATAGTGAAGCACTACAAATCTTGGTTTGTATTTTAACCCCATCCCTATTTTCTTTCTTTTCATTAGGATAACATGAGTCATTCGTGTTTACGACAGCTCTCAGTTTATCTTCTGAGCAAAATATAAAATGCAGAAAATGTCAGGGAAAAAACCCAGTTTTCTGTGTTTTCGTATTTACACATACCCCTTATATCTTAAATCCATCTGAAATTTCCTGTTAGCTTACAGAAGGCTAACAGGAAAACATTAAAGACAATCCAAGTGAAAAGAAAGTAGAGACTGCAGAAATGAAGATGAAGCTGGTGGTCAGGCTAGACTACAAAATACAAAGTACAGTAGGTTGTGTTAGTAAAAATGGGTCATACTTTTGACTTTGACCTGAATAGTCTAAGGAGAGAGAAAATCAACTACAAATTTACTGTTGGGCTCATGAAATATAAGCCAAGAGAAGCACCCATTCATGTTCACAGGACTAGAAGATTCTCAGAAAGGGAGCCCTGCATGACATAATGACCAAGGTCCTTAGCCACAGCCCTAAAAGTAGAGCCAGCCCTTTCTTCCTGGTGAGATTTTCTGATGTGGTCCACTGAGACTCTGGAGATGCCCATCTAAATGACTGACTGCATCATGTTCCTTCTGAGTGTGGTACTAGAATTCCAGAAAATAGCTTTCTTTCAACTATCCTTTATTCACTTGTATGTTATTCAGGCCAGGTTATGTATTTTTACCACTTGATTTTTTTCCTTCTCCGCTATTCCAGAGAGTAGGAAAACAGAATTTTAAAAATAATTTTAGAATAGCTTTCTGAATATTTAAATTTACTAGTATGTTCTATATCTATTAGATGTTTGGAGAAAAAAAATACATATTCCTATAAGCTGATGAAAAAGTGAAAAAAAATAAAGTAACACTCAAACCAAGAATTTAAAAAAAGAGCCCCAAGTAAAACAAAAGAAGACTGTAATAAAGGAATAGTAAAGTTGAAAACAAAAAATTAATGGCTTTTGGGAAAAAGCCATTATCGTTATATCATTATCATTATGTTGTAAGTCAAGAGTTGTTTCTTTGAAAATGATAAGATAGAGCTGTTTTTGGCAAGTCTGAATAAAACAAAAAGATAAAATGCAAGTAACAGGACTTTATCTGGATATGATGAAGAATTTTAAGGTGATTAAAGATCACTATGCATGATCCTATTCTAAAAAATTTGAGTATCTTTTTTAAATGGATGAATAGCTGAAAGTAATTGAATTTGGAAATTAAAAGTAAAGACCTGTAGAGAACTACAAAAAAGTTTAAAAAATGCATTATTAAGCTCTGGAGCCAACTAACTTTATAAGCTTTTGTAGATTTTACAAGTTCTTTCAAACTTTCAAGGAAAAAGTTTCCATTTCAAGTAACTGTTTTATACCATAAGAAAAGAGTGAAAGCACCCAGATTAGTTTAAGAAGCAAATGTAATAATAATTCCAAAATTTGACAGTTTTCCTCATAAGAAAAATTGAGACCAGTTTTACCTATAAATAAACATAGATGCAAAATCTTAAAAATATTAGGAAATTGATTGAAATAGTTATGAATAACATACAGTTCCATGTTGGCCTTATTCAGGAAACATGCAGCTAGTTCAGTATCAGATGATAGCACATCAATTGACCTGAGCAGACCAAACCTATAATTATATCCATTTATTTATTTTTAAGTGGATAAAAATTTGTCTATAAGGTATTCTTACAAATCTGTGAGGAAAAGGCAGTGCTCTACAGAAAATTGGCAAGGGACACATGAAGTTTAATCAATTTCTCTAATAATCAAAGAGAAACTTGTTAAAACAATGAGACATCATTTTTTTCATCTCCTAAATTTGGAGGATGAAACAAGCTAGTTGACGTTCAGGTTTGGAGACATTTTGACAAATCAAAGAATTTCATTCACTGTGGATATCAATACTTTTTGATTTACCAGTTCCAATTCTTGGAATACATTCCAAGGAGATAATTAAAGCTGTTACTGTTATTAACGCTAGTGTTATATATATCAGAGGAAGAAAACTGAAAAAATAGTTCAGTAATAGAGATTTATTGTATAAACTTTTGTGTATCCAAAAATGGAATATGTACTTAATAAAATCATAGTTTTAAAGAATGTCATTAAGTAAAATCTCTTTGAACAGTGTGATTACACCATATACACATAATTACTTTTGTAAAGAAATAAGACAAATATTGTCTCCTAAAATGTAAACAACACTGTTCTTTGAAGGTCAGTTTACAGGTAATATTAGCTTCTTCACACTATTCTGCTTTTTCACATTCTTTCCTTTTGTGAAAATGAGTTTAAAACTGAAGTTCAATGATGTATTAAAAAATGATGTATTGAAAATGATGGACTCAGATCAAGGTTGAATATTAGATTCAGTTCTTCTACTATCCTTTTAGCAGAGAATTTCCATTAATGAAAATACTTGATTTTCATGGTTTAACAAAACTGCTGGTCTTACCACTTATAAATTTTGCATAAATGGGAGGAAAGAATCTGGGAAATATTATCACTTTATTAACATAAAGAATCAAACATGGATCTAGAAGTCATGATAATGTTTTAAACATTTCATTAATTCCATTGAAAATGTGTTAACTTTAGTTTGGAGGATCAAGATTGATATGTTTATGCCCATGTTGTTATTTCATCTTTGAAAAGTATAAAGTGTCTCTAGTTCATAATCCTAGCCTAGTCCCAAAATTCCTTTCCCTCCTAGATTTCATATCCTATGAATTCTACTTAGTGTTCCTAGGAACAGAATAATGAAAAGGTCTGAGAGAGGCATTTAATTCTTGTCTATCCTTGTGATTTGGGGTTAAATGTGTCACTTGACTTTGTTTTATTCTTTCTTTTACTCCAGTTAAATAAAGGAGCTAAGCCATGTACGGCAAATAAATGGGGATGTTTCCCTATTCATCTAGCTGCATTCTCAGGTTCCAAAAAATGCATGGAAATAATATTAAAGTTTGGTGAGTAGAGGCTTTTGTACATTGTAAAGTATAAAGAATCCTATTCTGATGGATGCTATTAATTTGAAAAATATTTAATAGAGTTTATACACAGGCTTCTATGTCAATCTAAATGTCCTTTTCCCCCCCTAAAATTCCTCTTATTTATTTATAATATTCTCTTGAATTCTGTTTTCTTCTAAAGGTGAGGAACATGGATATAGCAGAGAGTCTCATATTAACTTTGTGAATAATGGGAAAGCTAGTTCCCTCCACATGGCGGTTCAGAGTGGTGACTTGGAAATGATTAAAATGTGCTTGGACAATGGCGCACAGTTGGAACTGATGGAAGTAATTGTTCATATTCTATGCTACTTTTATTTAGAATTGTCATAAATTAGTTTCCAAAATGCTTTATAGCTCTTTTGCAGTTAATTTAGATTGAAGTAGGTATTATTTTTTGCTGCTCATGTAGAAGCAGAACAAGAGAATATCCCAAATTTCAGCCTAGCCAAAGAATCTTAAGAGCTACCCAAAATAATTGCAAATACAAAGATAGTACCGGTAATGATACTGATAATAACAGTAGAGATACTGAGTTGTCAAGAGCTATCAGATTGCGTGGAAGCAAAATTGCTAGCCATGATACTTATATTGATGCTTGATTTTGTTGACTTGGGAAGAAAAAAACCTCAGAGCTGAATTTAGGTTGTAACCTTAAATTTGGACTGATTCTGATATTAAGCCTCTTTGCAGAATGGGAAGTGCACACCCCTTCATTTTGCTGCCACCCAGGGAGCCACTGAGATTGTGAAATTGATGATCTCTTCCTATTCTGGTAGCAGTGACCTTGTCAATGCGGTGGATGGAAACCAGGAGACACTCCTTCACAGGCAAGTGTCCTACCTATCATTGTGTGTACACATTTTTAGTCTTCATGTATTAAATTATATCCTGCAGGAAAAAGTGCTTATAGTAGCAGAGTTTCTATAGTTCAAAAGAAAGTAAGAGATAAATATTCTGTGTTTCAACTGAAATCTGTGTTTCACCTGGAATCTCTGTATTCCTCTGAAATTAGAATGTTAAATAGATTTTCATAAAAGAAAATTTCCAGTGGCATGTTCTGGATCACTTCTCAGGCCAGTGGGTATAGACCCCAGATTAATTCCCTGTATGCTCAGGAGGTCAACATACATGCCCTTCCTAAGCCTTTTTCTAATCTGTTTCACTTCCTCATATGTGTCTTCACATTTTTATTGGAGATCATGGAGCAGATACATAGGCGTGTTCCAGTTTTCCCACCCCATTTGCCTTTCCACTCACCCTCACGATTATAAATGTTCTCAAAGCCTCCAGTTTTAGGAAATGATCATCAAGCACCAAACAAGATAAATGTTTGGGTTTTTTTTGGAAGTTTAGCAGAAATACACATCAGAGAAAAAAAAAGCATGCGAAACTGTAGGCTTACTAGATGCTAGGACAGGAAACAGGCAGTGTGGATTGAGTTCATTTCCTTTTGGAAGACAAGAATTAAATGCTTCCTGTGTGAGTGAAAGAGGTCGGCAAGATGAGACCTTCCTCTTTCTGTCTCTCTTTCTCTCCCTCACACACACAGCTGTGAGCATGCTGGATGCCCTGACTGGCAGGAAAGAGCTGAGTATTCCCAGTAGTTAACTGCACCAGGAACCCTACAGTGTCCCTCAGGGAAAAAGAAAGTCTGGTTACCAATAGAAGATCTAGTTCTCAGCTAGAGGGATGGGGGGCGAATGTCCACGTTAGTAAAAGCACCAGCCACAATGAGCTCTGTGTGAATAGAGAGAACCTCCCACTTGGGATGAGTTTGCAAAGTGAAATTTCATAGCATAGAGGAAAATTTGTAGAGGACAGCAGAATCAACAAAAGGGTAGTTTGCTTCCAAGGAAATAGAAATAACAGCAAGCTGAAAATAATTTTAAAATAAGGCTACTTAAGGTTCAGAAATTTAGAGGAAGGATTTAGAGGATTATTTCACATAATCAACTATGTGAAAATAAATAGATTAAGATAACAGATTATCAAAAATAAATTGGCAGTTGGAATAGAAGACTGGTGATATGAAAACGGCTGACCAGAACAAAAATAAAAGATAGAGTGACCCCCACACTGCAGAGTCTCAAATTGCAGCACGTTAGAACGTAGTTTATAAAGTCCTCATGCCAGTTCATATCCCAAGTTACCTCAGATTCTGTGCGATGGTCTTAGCCACTTTTTAAAACGCTATTTCCAGGTTTTATCTAATTTAGAACTGCAGTGATCTGGATACAGTTAAAATGTGTGTGTTTGGATCACAGCTTTAATGTACAAGTATGCATAAGAAGTATTAGGAAAAAGTCCATTCACCTTACCCATAAGTGTCCTTAGCCCGGTGACTACTCTCGTTGGACATACTCAACTTGGGTTGGCTGTAGATTTCTTGGACTGATGCAGTCCAATTTTAATTAACCTAATGCTGATTTATAATCCTGGAATATATATCCTTCAAATAGCCAGTGGCATTTAGAGTTTATTTTGAGCTTCAAAGGAAAGTTTGCTCTTCGAGCTAGAATTTTTTCTTTTTTTTTTTTTTTTTTTTATCNAAGACCTCAGTACATTGCTCTGGCTGAAACAATAAGCTTTGGAGTACGGGGAATGGGCTGCCAGCCCTACTTGGCTATGTAACATTTGGCAATCCTCAGGGCTAACTACTGAGAATTTGCATTTTTAGTGAACTCCCCAGTGCTGCCAGTGCTGGTCTGTAGCCCACACTTTGAGTAGCAAAGCTCTAGATTAGGGAGATAGAAGAACAAATCAAATGGGGCCCATAGTGTTATCATTCATTTCCCTTCAGTTACTAAACATGTTTAATGTGATTTAAATGTAATATAACCTCTTGTGGATTTGGGGTGAAAATTGACAAGCTGATTCTGAAATTTATATACTAAGACTAGCTGAGATAATCTTAAATAGGGACAAAGAAAGTATATTTTAATATGAAATATAAGTTTTCAATCATTAGCATTAACATTTGCTATGGAGGCACTTTAATATAGATTAAAAACTTTTGCTTGCTTTATTAATGTTATTTTGTGATTGGCTATGAGATAATACCACAATGACTTCAATTCTCCCCCATAATTTGTTTTTGGCTTCATAAAACCTTAGGAAAACTAGTGCTGCCTTGCTAACTTTGGTGAAGAGAGGGCATTTTGAACACTGCAGATGAATTTTAGGTGCACCTTGCATGCAACTGGTTTTTTTTTTTTCTCCAGGATCACAGCAGTAACAGCCAGTTCTTTTTTTTGTCTTTTACTTTAAGCTCTTAGGACAGATGTTACTATTCCATATCTTCATGATGATTTAAAAAATTTTTTTTAATGTTTATTATTTTTGAGAGAGAGAGAAAGAGCAAGCAGGGGAGGGTCAGAGAGGGAGACACAGAATCTGAAGCAGGCTTCAGGCTCTGAGCTGTGAGCACAGAGCCCGATGCGGTGCTCAAACTCACAAGCTGTGAGATCATGACCTGAGCTGAAGTCAGCTGCCTACCCAACTGAGCCACCCAGGTGCCCCCATATCTTCATGATGATTTGGTGAGGAAATAGTCACTTTACTAAAAGATGAGGAAATCTTGTGATGTATTTGGACTTTCTCAGTTTCTTTGAAAATATTACCCTAATCACAATCAATTATAAATTTTGAAAGGCTATTGATTTTCTAGCATTTTATTATGTTGTTAAGTGATAATTAAGCTTTTTGCGTATATTACAGTAGCTTTATATATTTTTATCACTAGTACTTTAATATGCTTATCATTCTCTTTTTGCAGAGCCTCATTATTTGATCATCATGAACTAGCAGACTACTTAATTTCAGTGGTAACTATTCCATGGACAGTTTTTTATTACTATTTACAGTTGGAAAATCAGATAATTACATAATAGATTTTCAAAAATAAGCCAAATTTTACTTTGTTGCTCATCAGCAAAAAAAAAGTTTACAAGAAGATGACCGACACATTTACAAATAGAGTATTTTGTGTACGAATGCATATAATGGCCGGACTTCATTCCTACGAAGTTGGTCAGAAGTACCACAGTGTACTTTCGAGACCTGCATCCGTGTTTTTGGTGTTGGGAGTCGGTGGGGCTGGGTACACAGCAAGCATGGCTCTGTGAAGCGGTCCTGGAGGAGGGTGGGGCCTCGCAGCTCCGCCCACTTGTCCCGCAGAGCAGTGGCCCAGGGAGGCAGGGTGGGCAGTTCCTGTCACTGTTCATGTTCTCTGTCAGCTTCCGCCCCAGCGGCCTCAGCGCCATCTATCAAACAGTGAAAAACTGAGAAACTAAAAATATTGTCCAACGTGTATTACAACTGAAAGCACACAATCTTTTTCATTCTAAGAGGTGTACTCAGCTGACTTTTGAGTTAAATTTTAACAAGTCATTTATACAGATGACTGTATGATGTATGTATTTAAGCCCCACCATATCAGCAATGAATGTAGTTCCATTTATCGTGTTCTGGGGCATTTGTTGTCAATAGCAACTCTTGAAATTGTGATATTTACATAGAGGAATCCTGGAAAGATTCGTTATATGCCATAGTTTTGTCATGTGTGGTTTCCTGCACATGCAGCTGAGTCTTCGCCTGGCAAGGGGACCAGGGCAGAACCTCACTAACCAGTATCAGACATTTGAAGGGGACCCTGGGGCCAGCATCTGTATTCACTGGGTCCCCAAAGAACAGGGAAATATACAGGGTCCAAGTTTAAGCTATTTTATCCCTGCCCAAGAGAAAGAATTCTTCCCATGAATTTTTTTAAGCTTTTGTTTTGGCCCTGTAAAATATAGCAATAACACGTAATGATAAAGATTGACTTATTAACTTAGAATCTACCTATCTATATGATAGGATTTTTAAGTATACATTTTATCAGAAATTTGAGTAAAATTTTACTTTAGGATCTGAATTACTTCAGTTATTTAAGTTCATCTATTTTAGATCAAGTAGATTTTTTTTTAAAGTGAACTATTGTGAATGTTTTAAAAATCACATATCAGGAAATATGGATAATTTTTTATCATGGATATTTTAAAAAATTTCTTTTAATATTTACTTTTGAGAGAGACCAAGTGTGAGCAAGGGAGGGGCAGAGACGGAGACACAGAATCTGAAGCAGGCTCCAGGCTCTGAGCTGTCAGCACAGAACCTGATGTGGGGCTCGAACCCACCAACCGTGGTGGGACAAATTCAGACACTTAACTGACTGAACCACCCAGGTGCCTCTATCATGGATATTTAAAAGCCTTTTCTATATTGAGAACTAAACTATTGCTATAGCTCAGAGGATTTTAGTTTTGTGATTTAGGTAATAACATTGATCTGTCACCAAATGTCATCCAAAAGGTTAACACGTGAGCATAATTTGTTGAAATTATAAAAGGTGCACCTTGGGGCACGTGGGTGGCTCAGTCGGTTAAGCGTCCAACTTCAGCTCAGGTCATGATCTCACAGCTTGTGGGTTTGAGCCCTGTGTCGGACTCTGTGCTGACAGCCAGCCTAGAGCCTGTTTCAGATTCTGTATCTCCCTCTCTCTCTGACCCTTGGCTGCTCATGCACATTCTCTCTCTCTCTCTCAGAGATAAATAAAACATTAAAAAATTTAAAAAATGCCTTGATTTCTGATGTTCCAACATACGGATTATAAGCAAATTTTAGGTAGTTCTATAGTTAGTCATATGCTTGAATTCCTGCCATATATGGACACTTTATTTTAATGAACTAACATCATTTGTAATTTGTAAGTTAATTTGTTCATAAACTCTTCATTTTAGGGAGCAGATATCAATAGCACTGATTCGGAAGGACGTTCTCCACTTATATTAGCATCTGCTTCTGCATCTTGGAATATTGTAAATTTGCTACTGTCTAAAGGTACCATGAGGAACCAAGCCAAACTTTACAACTGCTACTCAATATGATAGTAAACATTTTATGCCACTTATCATGTGCCAAGCATTGGGTCAGGTGCTGTGGATACAAAGATAAATACAATACTTCCCTGTATAGAAAAATTTTCAGTTCAGTAAGGGAGTGATACTTAAAAAGATAATTTTCGAACAGTCACAGGTAACATTTATGTTGCATGTATGCTGTTAAGCATTTTATCATGTGATGTAGGTACTGCAAGTGTCCCCAGCATAGGTACTAACCTGATGTAAAAAGAAGAGAACTATCCCTTTTTTTTTCTTGCTATCTAATCTCTCCATTTTTATATTTTATGCTTTAAAAGGTGAGATCTCATATATTAATGCAACAAATCATATATTCTCTACCCCCCCCCCACACATACACACACATACACAGTAAGGTAAAACCATTTTAAATATAGCTTTTTTTTTTTATAAATAAAGTTTCCTATCAGTTAATGGTGACAAAGTTTTAATTAAAAAATCTTTAATTTCCTTAACTTGAAAATCCACCATAGGTCATGCTTTAAATAAATGAGTAGAAGTTATATTGTGTTTTTTTAGGTGCCCGTGTAGACATAAAAGACCATCTTGGACGTAATTTTTTGCATTTCACTGTACAGCAACCTTATGGATTAAAAAATCTGCAACCTGAGTTTATGCAGGTAATAGATATGTATGTGGATTTACATAAACCAAGTTGGATTCAGGTAATATAGATTTCCATAAATGGAGTTGGGTAAAATGATTTTGCTTAAAATGGTTTTTATTAGTATGAAGTCTGATTCTGGAATTTAAAAATTATTTTAAAATAAAAATTCCGTATTTGAATATTTATAACACAGTGGTGATGATTATGATAATATATTTCATTAAGGTTGAATTTTTCAAGTTACAGAGGTTTCCGATATTCCCCATCTATTTTGTCTTTAGATTTATTTATTTATTTTGAGAGAGAGAGGATCCCAAGCAGGCTCCTCAGCACCAGCATTGAGCCCAAATGTGGGGCGCTAACCCACAAACCATGAGATTATGCCCTGAGCCAAAGTCAAGATTTGGACGCTTAACTGACTAAGCCACCCAGGTTCCCTCCCTATATCCTCCTCTATAATTCAGCTTTCTATCAGTCTTTTAACCGTTACAAATTGCATATCAGTAGTAAAGGCAAGTATATGAGTAAATTCGCGATACTTCATCATCAATTAAGATGCTTCAGTGCTTGGGTGGCTCAGTCACTTAAGCATGCGACTCTCGATTTTGGTTCAGATCATGATCTCAGGTTTTATGGAATCCAGCCCTGCCTGGGGCTCTGCGCTGGCAAAGCGAAACCTGCTTAAGATCCTCTCTCCCCCTCTCTTTCTGCCCCTCTCCGCTCATGCTTGCTCTCTCTCTCAAAATAAATATTAAAAAAAATTGAAAAACTATTCAACGTATTTGTATTCCTCATTTTGAGAGACAGAGCATGAGCAGGGGAGGGGCAGAGAGACAGAGAGATACAGAACGCGAAGCAGGCTCCAGGCTCTCTGTGCTTTCAGCACAGAGCCTGACATGGGGCTCAAACTCACAAACCATGAGATCATAATCTGAGATGAAGTCTGATGCTTAACCGACTGAGCCACCCAGGCACCCCTAAAGTAAACCTAATTTTAATGTCTCATCCCTTTTGTCTAATAGAACACATTAGCATTAAGTTCTTAACTGTTATTTGGGAGAAATAAGTGAAAGGACGGCTGACGAGGGTGGCCTGTAGCAATGCTGGGTTGAATATGTTAAGGACACTTCTTGTTCTTAGGACTTCGCAGAACCTTTAAAATGGTAACAGACATTTTAGGGAGACAGAGCATGCAGCATCATCCTAATGTATTTTTCTCTAGTACCTTTAAGTTATTTATATTTTTGCCCTCAAGGTATACATATTGACCTTTGTTGGAAAATACTGTCCTACAAGATAGTTTAAAAGATACTATATGAGCTTGAGAACAGTTATATTCAGAATATTAATTTTTCCATAGATGCAACATATTAAAAAGCTGGTAATGGATGAAGATGATGACGGGTGTACTCCTCTACATTATGCATGTAGACACGGGATTCCTGTCTCTGTAAATAACCTCCTTGACTTTAATGTGTCCATTCGTTCCAAAAGCAAAGATAAGAAATCACCCTTACATTTTGCAGCCAGGTAGGGGTCCATTTATGTGACATATGAGCATGCCTTCTTTCTGTTTATTATTTGCTTTGAAAATATGAAACCTACTTTTTTCAAGTTATGGGCGTATCAACACCTGCCGGAGGCTTCTGGAAGGTATGAGTGATACGAGACTTTTGAATGAAGGTGACCTCCATGGAATGACACCTCTGCATCTGGCTGCGAAAAATGGGCATGATAAAGTGGTTCAGCTTCTTCTAAAAAAGGGTGCATTATTTCTCAGGTAAGGATAAGTGACCAGAATATTTATTATTTTTAACCAACCATTTTCTGGTTGTTTTCTATTTTTTAATTATATCTAACTTTCTGTCTCACTAAGTGCTTTTGTCCATCTTATTTAATCTTCAGAACATACATGATTTTTCATATATTGAGCGGGATGTCGGTATTATTTCTGGTTAACAAAGACATCAAGGCTTATTGATCTGAAGACTTCATTTGAGGTCACAGAATAAGGGGTTTGGTGCAGTGTAGTTTGAACCACAGTTCTTCATATTTTGCTTCATCATGCTACCATCCTTTTATGCAGATACACGTACACATACACCCCACACAAATTCAAGGACTTTGCATTCCATCTATGGATGATGGACATGAAAATCTCCCTTTATGCTACAACACGAAACATGAAGTATTCCTGAATTTCATTATACATAAAGAAGTCTAACACAAGGAGCAAAAACAAATTAAAATAATTAAACATAATAAGAAGGTAGCATAATTAAAATGACATCTTCGTAAAAAGCTAAGTTTGTAGAAGTGTGAGCTATCTTCTGATTTTACCAACATGGAAGCAAAGAGCTAATGTTTTGATACGGTAATGCTACATACATTTCTGGATCAGAGCACCAGTCCTGCAAAGTAGGGCTGCAGCTGAGAAGTCAATGCTCTGCTTAGGTCCTTGCCTTCAAGGGACACCAGGCAGCAGACACGCACAGGGGACCCCAAGTAGATGCAGACCAGAGACTTGTTCCTTAGATGCCTCATAACTGAAATGGTGAGGTGGCCCTTGCACCCTAAAATAGGTGCTCACTAGCATTGAAATTAAATTGTCAGGATCTCACACTTTCTTTTTCATCTGTAATTTGGAAGAATGACAAGCCTTCATTGTATTTACATCTTGAATTTTTGTGAAAAAGGACGTTTTCCAAAGGGATTAATAAGCATCTTTGAGAGCACTGGAGGAAGAGTCTTGAACTCTTAGAAACAGAAGTAGCATTAAGCTAAGCATTTTAAGGCCATGTATTGTATTATTAGCAGCAGCAGCAATAATTAGTGGCCGTGAAGACTAATAACCACCATCATGGAAAATTTTTGATTCAATATTCAATGAAAGAATTAAACAAGATTTAAAGTAGTGTGTATAAGTACATTATGCTCTTGAAAAAATATGTATGTTTCAAGTTTCACCTACTCCCAGATGTTTGATGTGTTTCTATACTTTTATATTAATCTAAATTAAAAAATACATGTGAATCACATTATTGGAAGATTACTTAAGACCATTAGGCTTGAAGTTAGCTCATTTTTTAGAAATATGTAATACATATTTAGTTGCTAGAACTCAGATATGCATTTATTTTTTGTAATCATCAGACTCACCTTTCGCATGGGTGGCATCGCTTCCCACGATTTATCTGAGAAGTGAATGAACAGTCCTTTCCTAACTCTTTCACAGTGACCACAGTGGCTGGACTGCTTTGCATCATGCTTCCTTGGGCGGGTACACTCAGACCATGAAGGTCATTCTTGACACTAACACGAAGTGCACAGATCGGCTAGATGAAGAAGGGGTACGTACTGTGTTCTTCATACCTACCCGAAGTCTTGGCATAGAAGACCCTTCCAAAATTGCAAGAAAGCTTCCTTTCCAGCCACTTTTTTTCCTTCCTTGCTGCATTCATACTCTCTTACTGGGTTCTTACTCTGCAGACACTGAGAGTGAGGAATGAGTAAGGGGAACAGAATGAGGAGGATGCCAACAGGTAGGTACATGTCGGGGACACCTCTAGAGTCTCACAGACTCCACAGGCCCATGTAGATTGATGAAAAGATTTTCACTACTCCGTGGTGAACTGAGAAAAATGAAGAGGTTAGGGGTAAGTTTTCATATAACTAAGTGTATTTGATTTAAGGACTATCCTTTATTCTGCTATTACGTGCTCCCTCTTTTTATGGAATTAAAATTCACACTTTTTGATGAAACAATAGAGAAAGAAGGTTATTACTGCTTTTTAAAATGTCTTTATGTAGCAAATTAAAGATTGGCAACCTTATGCCAATTTCTGATTTTTTAAAAATGTCACAAACCTACAAACACCCAGCATCTGGAAATCCTTGCTGTACTAAGACAAGAAACCTCTTAGAAGTATTTTGTGTTCACTTCAACATCTTTACCAGAAAATTTGTCATTTGTCCCTTGTGGAATCATCTTAATACAAAAACAAAGTAAAAAACCACTTGGAATTCCGTACGCACACACGCACACACATGCACGCACCATGTTTAAACTATAAACTCATTGTCTGATGCTTGATTCTGAATACTGGTTTTAAATTTTATGTATTTTGGTATTAAATACCTGGATTTGTTAATAATTTATTTTAAGCAGTTCAAAGATGAAAGTGGTAAAGTAGCCAAAGGATGACTAACTGTCGTCACTGGATTTTCTGTGTCCTGTTCTCTCTAAAAGAACACCGCGCTTCACTTTGCTGCGAGTGAAGGCCACGCCAAAGCCGTTGCGCTTCTTCTCAGTTATGATGCTGACATTGTCCTGAACAAGCAGCAGGCCTCCTTTCTGCATGTTGCAATTCACAATAAGAGGAAGGACGTGGTTCTTACAACCATCAAGAACAAAAGGTATGTCTATCCCACTGTCATTTAGGGATTCATAACCTTAGAAGAAATAGAAAAAGAGTAAGTTTCAGCTGTTAGTCAACATTTCTTAAATGTCAGTCATTAATTTAAAATTTTTAATGTACTCTTTTAAGTAACAGACATGTTACTTAACCTCCCTGGTTTTTGGTTTCCATTTCCAAATCATGGGAGCATAGATCACCTTCATAACACTTATGTGAGACTCATGGGGTTCAGGCATGGGTAGTGTCTGGCACCATGGTCATTGTCTAGCACACTCTTCCCTGCTCAGCCCGAATCTGCCCTACCCTCTCTTGCCAACAGAAATGTGAAAACTGGATGTTGGTGAAAATCCTCTCCAGGGTAGATCCATGTTGTTACTAGGGCCATCGATTGGAATTTCCCTTAACACATGACCTTTTGTGGTTGTGGGGTTTTAAACCATATTTTAAGGAGTTTTACTGTAAAGTTGGGGGGTAGTTTGTCCTAGCTTTTGTACACACACTTTTCTATGTACATAATCACAGATACGCTCAAGGGCCTAGTATCACCCAGTCGTGGACACAGAGGAGAACCATTTCATTTTTAAGACAGAGCAAGCCTGTGTTTTCAAGCATGGGCAATCTCCAGATCCATGCACCCTCCCCCATGATTATTCCTTTGAAATTCTAGCCAATGCACGTGTGCCAGCAGAAGTTTTCTACTGATTATGGAGATATTCTAGATGGATTTTACTGATAGGGTTAACAGAAAGTTTGGCTACTTTTTCGAAGTAGTCTTCTATGACATAGATAGGGTCTTGAACGTAAATGGTCTCTTCTCTACTTCCTGTGGGAGATTTGTTTCCTCCTTGGTATCTTAGGCATCTTCTTATCATGTCCAACCAAATGGCAGGGAAGAAAGGAGCAGACTCTGTAATCTCCTGGTGGAATCCATGCTTATTATCATACTTGACACATGTTATTTTCTAGTTTAATTCAACACATGATTATATACGTGGATTAAACATTAAATATGTGTTCAGTACTATGTTGTTATTGTATATATGTGAATGTGATTGTCTCTACCCAGCATGACCAGCTCATACTATTTCATGATTTCAGGAGGAAAAGAAAGTAAAAGCTTACCTTTTTTTAGAAGGTATTTAGAGAAAGAGAACATTGATTATAACAGCCATCCTGGAATTTGCTCACATTTCTGATTCCCATTAATGAACAAGGACCCTGTTAATGGTCTGATCTTGATTCACATATTGGTTCCCCTGGAACAAATTCAGGTTTTTCCTAAGGGTATAATCTTGAATTTCAACTGGCAGCTTTGTTGTGTAGAACAGAAGGATTAAGACTTGTGATTGTTTCATTACTATCACCGTTGTTATTTTTTTACAGATGGGAAGAATGCCTTAAGGTTTTTAGTCATTATTCTCCAAGCAATAAATGTCCAGTTATAGAAATGGTGGAATACCTCCCTGAATGCATGAAGGTAAGCCCTCCAGACAAAACTGCTTCTGGGTATATGCTTGGCATATAATATGAGGATTTACTGCTGTAATCACAGTGTAAATAATTGTAATTTTCATATTTAAAGTAAAGTTTTTAGTTTTCAATAGGCTGTCAGTCAGGGAAGTTAACCAACAAGTGTTTACTTGGATCAAAGAATGCTATTAATTTTTATGTGGAATAGAGGAATGCGTGGTTAACATTTTTTTATTCAAATAATCCAAATCTAGAGCAGAGACTACTAACGGAGGTTGCTGGTGGATTAAAGCCTCCAGGTGGTTTTGGGGGGCATGTATGTTATTGTTTTCAAATCTGCATTTGTTGTTCACATTTGAAACCAATATGCCTCTCTTAAGGATCCAGATATCTGGCTTCCTGTAGAAATCAGATCTGGTGAGGCAGAAACTTCCGGGCGAGGAGCAGCTACTTCCTTTAGATGGGGCAAGCACTCTCCCACTTGGTCATCCCGCCTCTTCCTTGTGTACACTCAGTCTCATGCCTACTGTTTGTTGCCATCCGTGTATTGTCATTTTGGTGCCATTGCCCTCCTTGTGGCTGAGATATTTCTCTATATATGCCTCTATCCAAACTGTAAAGACAGACACCAGGCCTAGGAGAGCCAGCATTTCAAAAACAGTGGAAAAGAGCTCCTAAGGCTGGCACAGTTCATTCATTTATGCTACCTCCCTGGCCTCTGTGGACCTCCAAGTGTGTGATTCTCCGTGCTAGACTGAGCATATGCCCAGCACGTGACTGGACTTCCACTACAAGAGAAACACCCATGAACTGTTGAGCAAGTGCGTGTTTAAGGATGCAGGTCAAAACCTCCTGAGAAGGCGGATATTTGAAGATTGGGACAGATATAGAATAATAGAAAAAAAAGATGACTTTGGATGTCATTTAGAGGGAAAAATATATTTAAATATTGGAAGAGGCAGTGAGACATAGTAAAATGGGGCCATAGGGACAGATTTGGAGCCTGAGGGTCCCGGGACTTAGTCCTGGCTCTGCCCCTTGCTGTGCTTTGAGTCATCTCCTCTCTGAACTTCATTTTCTGCTTATCTCTAAACAAGTGATGCTGATACTGATCTTACATAGTGATTACAAAATGTAGAGGCAAATATATGAAGTATTCTGAAAGGTGCTTGGCACATGTTATACAACCTACTATTTTTATACTGGTTGTTTGGTTATTAGTACTGCAGCTACTCACACGTAACTGTTTTTATTTGTCGTAAGCACTCAGCATGTGCTAAGTACTTCACGTGCAATTTTTTCTTTATAATATCCAATAGAAATTGGAGCCAGTCCAGTTCATGGATTAGCATTTCAGGTAATTAAATTTCGTTAAAGGGCATAGAAATATTCAGGATTGAAAATGATCTCAGAATTTCTTAATTATTCCAGTTGTTGGAATCTGTCCTAATGAACAGAGATACAGACATATTTATATATAGTAATGTTTTATGTAGCATTAATAATAGTAAAAAGTATGTTAGAAATATTCACATATAGAAAACATGGAGAAGAACTTAGAGATTATACCAAAATGTTAGTAAGAATTACCACAATTGTGGGATCATGATTAGTTTTTCTTCTTTATATTTTCTAGTTTTCTATAATTTCCTTGTATTTTAGTATTGTGCATTTGTCCTTACATAGGGAAACTGGAAGATCTTTTAGTTTAGCCTCACATCACACATTTGAATAATGTACATAATCCCTCTCCATGTATTTCCACTTGCCCTTCTGTAGTCTCTGCTGATTATTACAAAGTTCTCAAACAGTCTCAGACCTGCCTTTCTGGTTCTACTTTGCACAGTGCTACTGTCTAGTTTTGTCTTTATTTCTCATGGTGCCTTTTACGATCCTTAGTATCACTGCCTGGTCACCAACAGAGACTGAAAAATTTTTAAGTCCCTCTGGGTGCTTGAGACTAGCCAGGACAGCAGTGCCCTCCCAGTGGGGCCTGGGTCCCTGTTTCTCTCCTTCAGAAGAGGAGGTCCTCTACCCTTTCTTCTTGCAGGTGAGGTTGACCAGCTGCCCCAGGAGTTGTGGGGGACACACTGGTGAAATCATCTGGGGCTTTGTGTCCAGATCCTGCTCCAGGAGAACAACCCGCCTGCCAGTATTTCTTTCCTGGGATGATGAAGTTGGGCCACCAGAAAGGTGTCAACACACAGATTGGGGGTGACTACAATAGTTTATGTTAACAGGGACCCCACACAAATATTTGTCCCTACGTGTCCGCCACATAGAGGTGGCTGTAATGAACCCTTAAGAGTTCTTTCCTTTTCTCAAGCACCTAGACAGCCTTCAGTATTTCTCTATTTAACCTCTGTCCGTCACTATGCAGTTCATGCTGCTCTGGGCGAATACTTTGTCAGTGTTGTTCAGCAGGTGAGGACAGAAACCAACACAATACTCCATGCTTGAGCAGGATAGAAGATGAGACCTACATGGAGCCAAAGAATCCTTTATAAGCTGTATACTCTAGAAGGCCAGAAAGACATTAAATTTTGGGTAAAACTAATGAAATATTTTTGATTCAAATTTTAGTAAATGCAGTTTCATTCTTAGGCAGATTTTTTGGAATCACTTAGTATCTGAGTCATATGGTAGTAGTTGAAAACTTCATATTTTAAACTTTGTTCCTGAATGATGTGGATTATAATTTCTTTTTGAAGTACTGGAAATAAATGAAGGGGACAGGGGAATATCTTGGGTATAATTTTAGAAATGGGATCAAATCCCATCTCTTATGTAGTCTTCTGACCAGTATCTTAGCCCTATTTTCTCTCTAAAAGGTCCTTTTGGATTGCTGCATGGTACCCTCCACAGGAGACAAGTCCTGCCAAGACTATTATGTAAGTTTGTTTTATCACAGTCATTTGAAGTTTATTTTATTGTAACTATTTAATGAATATTAAAAACAATGTTACTAGAGTTCCACAGTCTCAGAAGATGGTAATTATTATCTTCATTTGTCCTATTATTATATCACCTGCTTATGAGACTATTTTTCCTTGGTTTTCTCCCAATATTTTAATTGTTTCTAATAGTAGTATTTAGGGTTGTTTCTAGTCTTTGTATTTTCTTGGGTAGTACTGACCTGAAGAATGAAATTCCAAAGACCTAAGTGAGCTTTTGAGAATTCATCGTCTTTCATGGCTATGGGTTATAGAAGGCTAAGTAATAGCCTTTTAGGATATTTTATTTTGAAAATAAGATGAAATAAGCTACATTTCTTAAGACAAATGACTCAATTTTATTTGAAGTACTTAATTTTCATTAGAATTATAGACTTACGTATTTGATTTGTCAAGACCTACTTTGGGGTATATACTAGGCTGTTAATGTTTTAAAAAATGTGTCTTCCATAGATCGCGTATAATTTCAGATATCTTCAGTGTCCGTTAGAATTTACCAAGAAAGGAACATCTGCACAGGATGTTACGTATGAGCCTCTTACAACCCTCAATGTAAGTCCAGTGTCTTAGTTATCTGGGTAGTTTCTACATGGGTTCTGTGTGTTGGTATATTTCCAGGGAGGGGCCTGGAGAGAATTCCACATGAATAGTTTGATGTTTCTCTCCGCCAAGTGTCCTAACCCCTTATTTTTTAGTAAAGAAAGCAGTCATTTTCCACAATTGCTTAAATTTAGTAAAGTTCTACACTCTTAATCACTTTAGTTCTGATGGTCATGTTAAACTGGCTTCAGCCAAAATCTAATAAACTATGGACAGCATAGGCTGACAGTCAGTGCTTACTCCCCACCTCCATCCACCGAAATATAGACATATATATTAAGAGTTTCCTCCATGCAAGCCACAGGAAAATGGAGGAGTAACATTTTACAGTCATAGATTCTAAGTTCAGCCAACCACTGGGCTCCACAGTAAACTCTGATCTTTCAGAAACTCTTTGATCCTCCTGGAGGAGAGATTCCAATCTGAAAGCAGGCCCAACATGCACAGTATGGACCCAAAATGCCCAAGAGACTTAAGACCAAGCCAGCTCTTATTCCAAAGTAGACTTCTACATTTCCAGCAGATGGGACAATAAAAGCCATGCAAATGATTCACTGCAGTCTAAATCAAATAAATAACTGAGGACGAAAGAGGTCACTGATGAGTGGGATCCTGGTCCAAAAGGAGAGCGCTACTAGTGTCAACAGGTTGCGGCCACATGGGAATTGCAGCCCAGCCCTCTGTGCAAGCAAAAGAAAACCTATTTGAAGGCGATTTCCAAACTGTGGTCTAGGGTCTATATCTGTGTTGTCTAATACGGTAAACACTAGCCACTTAAAATTCAAATGTGACTACTTAAAATTCAAATTGAGTAAAATTAAAAGTTTCTTCATTTGCGTAGCCACATTTTAAGTGCTCAGTAGACTATGTGCTTTGTGGCTCTCATTGAACAACACAAATAGAGGACATTTCCATCATTGCAGAAAGTTCTATTGGACAGTACTGGTCCAGACCAATTGGGAATTTTCATTCACTTTAAATGAATTCATTTCCCTACATGGAAGCCTTTGATACACCATGGTAACAACCATCACCTTAAGTGGTCTCTAGAAGGCTTACTGAGTGCCTGGAATGGGCGGATATGGAGTCCTATGGATTTTATGCCCACAAGGTTAGCCGGGGAAACTAACTCTCACGTTGGCTCTATGCAAAGCATTGTAGCTCCGCAGGATTATGTTATGTTTTGCAGTTGTTGTTATAGCCAAGTGACCTAAAAGTAACTATACTGTAGCTATACTTGGGAGAATTTTTGTGTATGTATGTGGAGGTTTTTAAATTGTAACTTGAAGAATAGGCAATACTTCTACCAGAGTTTATTGTTTCCACCAGCAGAATAAGAATAGGAGGAAATAAAATCCTTGTGGTTTCTAAAAGGAAATAGGCTTTATAGATTCAGAATAATTTATAGGAAGTGAGCTTGCTTGAATACATACGCCTCCCTTAGTGGATGACTTTTGGTATGATTGAATAGTGGCTTAATAACAACAAATCTCTCCTCATTATGGTTCTTCTGGAAGGAGAGCTGGTCTTCCACCGGAAACTATTGTGCACAGAAGTCCGAGAGACTGCATGGACCTGTCAGTGCTTATTAGATTCAGGCAAGACAGAAACCAACCCCTTGGGCAGCTCCCTGCAAAGTTAGGACATTCCACACCTTGCTTTCCTCTTCAGGTGGAAGCGGTGTTGGGAGAGGGGCTATGGCGAGTAAACACCATGAATTTTCCTACTGTCTTTGATGTGGTTCTTCTTGGCTACAGGTTCACTTGGGGTACAGGAACCTCTTAACTGGTTTTTGTATTTCTCACAAAGGCAGTTGGTCCAGAATTACTGTTAAGTTGATGTATCTTGTCTCCATGGGCACAGAATGGTCTGGGACTTCCTATTCTACATCTTGCTGACATCACTTCCTCTATGTATTTCTTGAATAATTAAAAATTAATTTTAAAATAGATACAGTTCCCAATAATTTATGAAAACTTAATAATCTACAAGCTAATTTAATCACTATTTATGTGTACTCTACTATTTAAAATCCTTCTAGAAAAATAAACTTGAGCTTCTTCAAGGAAAGAATAAGAGTGTAGCTCTTATTTATTTTTAATATCCTTTCCAGTTGTAACTTTGCATAAGATTAAAGTGCTTATTCTATATAAACTAGTGAGAAATTGAGAGAGACAAAATGAATCAAGTAAGTGCATCTGTATAAAATGGTTCTCTCTAACTTGTGTTTTTTTTAAAACACATTGATAGTTTTTGATTTTTCAAATTTTCATAAAGTGTTACTTTTATAATAAAGTTATAAAACCAGCAAACAGAAATCTTAGTTGGTACTTAATAGTTTGCTATGATTTAGTTTTATTGATCTTTCCTTATTTCTCAGGCAATGGTACAACATAACCGCATAGAGCTTCTCAACCATCCTGTATGTAAAGAATATTTACTTACAAAATGGTAGGTATTAAGCAGGATGTATTTATGTATGTATGTATTTTTAAAAGAGAGACAGAGTAAGCAAGTAGGGGAGGGGCAGAGAGAGAATTCCAAGTAGGCTCTGCATTGTCAGCACGGAGCCTGATGCGGGGCTTGAACCCAGGAACGATTAGATCATGACCTGAGCTAAAATCAGTGGTCAGATGCTTAACCACCTGAACCACCCAGGTGCTCCAAGTAGGATTTCTTTTTTTTTTTTTTAATTTTTTTAATAGCTTATTTATTTTTGAGACAGAGACAGAGCATGAGCAGGGGAGGGGCAGAGAGAGAGGGAGACACGGAATCTGAAACAGGCTCCAGGCTCTGAGCTGCCAGCACAGAACCCGATGCGGGGCTCGGACCAATGAAACATGAGATCATGACCTGAGCCGAAGTTGGATGCTTAACCGACTGAGCCACCCAGGCGCCCCCATATTTCTTTTAAATAATGTCATCATTAAGTTTATTTAAATTCTTTTAAATAATGTATTTTAGATTTTTTTAAGTTTATTTATTTTGAGAGAGAGAGGTGTGGGATGGGGGCAGTCCCCTGTCCACACAGTCAGACTGGAGCCCTACATGGGGCTCAAACCCATGAACCGTGAGATCATGACCTGAGCTGAAACCAAGAGTTGGATGCTTAACCAACTGAGCCACCTAGACTTTATTATTTTGATGTTTTACACTTTGAAAAAGAAATGTGTCAAAGGCAAATGTTTTGGTATTAAAAATGCTGCTGTTCATCTTTGACATTAAATGAAATATTTAGGAAGAAGGAATCCTTATGTAAGACATGAAGAAAACTCCTTGGCCTTGCAGTTTAGTAAGTAGAAAGTGAAGTGAGAGGGATTCCTGGGAAGAGCAATCAATGTGGAAGTCAGAAAATAGGAGCTAGTCTCTGTTCTTCCATTAATTTGTGAGATATGTTAAGTAATTCATGATTTTCTGGGAAGTTGAGATTCTGTTTCTGAAAATGGACGTTCAATGAATTTACCCAATAGATTCCTGAGAGAGATTGTAACTACTTTTTCCACAGGTTATCTTAAATAAGTATTTTTTGTTGAAACTAATTGTGATTTGTTTATTTTTGCAGGTTGGCTTATGGGTTTAGAGCCCATGTTATGAATCTAGGATTTTACTGTCTTGGTCTCCTGCCTATGACCTTTCTTGTTGTCAACATAAAGCCAGGTATGGCTTTCAACTCAACTGGAATCATCAATGAAACTAGTGATCATTCGGAAGTATTAGACACCAAGGTATCTTTGATTGGTCTTCATATTCAATTTTTTTTAAAGAAAAGATGATCACAAGTGTGGTTTTTTTTCTTAGAAATAGTAAATCTTAAGTATCAAGACTTTGATTATTATAAATAGACTATAGAATTCATAAATGAACAATTTCTCCTAAAATCTTGTGAAATGAGAAGGAATATAAATAGGTCAGTTAATGAGCTTGTAAATTAATTTAAAGGTAATTGACATATACGAGATGTTAGAAGTACACTACTTTAAACTAGATCTGCGATAAAGCAGATTTGTGGCTGTCAGGGATTTTAGATTCTTAGTGGATCCGGGGTTTCTGTTGGGGGATGATGAAAAGTTACAGAGCTGGATGATGACAGACACTGGAGATGGTTGCATAACATAGGAAATGTACTTAATGCTACCGAATTCTACATTTTGAAATGTAAATCTACATGTAAAATGTAAAACTTTTAGAATGGTAAATTTTATGTTAGTGTATTTTACCACAGTAAATTTTTTTTTTACCTAGGTTTACAGATTCATATTCTTTTAGAAATCATTTGGTGATTTTTGAACCTCTTAAATAGGATATTATGAAATGAGTATGTGTTGTCTTGATATTGGTATCACGTAATTTTCTGTTTAAAGCAAATGTAACAGTACATGGAAATGAAGCAGAAGAAAATAAATATTTAATAGTGGAAATGAACAAAAAGCTAAGGTATTGTTTTCTTTGATAGCTTTCATAACTGTGTTTTATCTATTTTTTTGTTTCAGAATTCATATTCTATAAAAGTTTGTATGATTTTAGTTTTTTTATCAAGTATATTTGGATGTTGCAAAGAAGTGGTCCAAATTTCCCAACAGGTACACAGTACATTTTATATCTCTAAAGTTGCAAATATTTTAATATGCATAACATTAATTCCTAAACTATTATTGAAACAATATATGTCAGAATAAAATATCTTGACAAATGTGTAGATTGGAAGCACCAAGCATAAACTTTGCAAACTGTAGAAAACACATGATTTTAGACAAGGCTCTTGCATTGAATGGTGCCTATTTGAATCTGAAGCAGAGATATTCTCATTTTACTAGTCTATGTGAGTCGGCTGGCTAAAAATAAACTTACGAATGACTTTTCTGCATTTTCTCTATCAGTTTGATATTTTGCTAACATAATAGTTGGATTTGGAATTAGATACTTTTGAATATAACTATTTATAAAGAACTTACTTCCCCATGACTCCATTTCAAATGGGTCTTTCCTTTTTTAAAAAAATTTTTAAAAACGTTTTATTTATTCTTGAAAGAGAGAGAGATGGAGGGAGAGGGAGAGCGTGAGCAGGGAAGGGTCAGAGAGAGAGGGAGATACAGAATATGAAGCAGGCTCCAGGCTCTGAGCTAGCTGTCAGCACAGAGCCTTATGCGGGGTTCGAACCCACGAACCGCGAGATCATGACCTGAGCCGAAGTCAGACGCTTAACCGACTGAGCCACCCAGACACCCCTAGATGGATCTTTCTTTCAGTTCCTTTCTTAATAAGAATGTTTTTCTTTGTTGGATAAAATCCTTAAGTTATAATAAAATTTGGGAACTTTTTATAGCATCATTTTTACTTCATACTTGTTTTAAATGGATGAACCAGATTTAGATCAGACTCTAGAATTATGTGGATTATCTACAGGTCCTTGCTTTGGTTAACAAATGGCATTAATATTTTATTTCTTAGGTTTAAAGTATTCACTTTTTGGAATTTTTTATGAATGTTATTTTTATAAGATCTACAACTTTTATACAGTATCTCATTTTCTGTGAAAATTTACTTTTATACAAGCACATTGATATCTGCCTTAAAGAATGTCAATGACTGTTACAATGCTTTACATTTGTTTGGTATTGTACACTGCAACTGTGTGTGTATGTGTGTGTAAAGGTACATATATGTGTATATATACATATATATATCTATAGTTTCAGTAAATTGTCACAATTCTGAGACTGTATTGTTCCATTGTAGCTTGGATGATCTAGGGCATATTAATCTCATCATAATTCTCATTTTTTACAGATTATAGTCCCAATTGAACTATAAAGTTATAAGATTTCTCTAACAGACTTGGTCTCCACATTTTAAATTGATACTGAAATGGTCACGTCTGTAGCAAATTGGATGTCCAAAACTTGAAATTTTTAATGATAGGAAATGACATCGAATTGTTAGGGTAATTAAGTCTTTGCACAGGTCTCAAACTTCCTTAGAAGCAGCTTTAGTTCATTTGTATCCTGAGAAATGTATAGCATGTCCTTACATAGGCAGAAAGGAATTACTAAGCCAACTTGCAGCTCCCCAGGACTTTCCTTAAGAAGGAATGGACTCAAAGAAAACCCAGAAAGTAGTAGAATTTACTTTGGGAATCTGATGTCTAAGTGCCAGGTCAACAGAAGAGGTTGGGCCACCTTCAACACTGGTCTGTACCCAGGGCCCTGAGTGTAGTCCAGGATGGCAGAGGCTGGCTCCTTGGTCCTAAACCTCTCCAACCTCTATGCCAGATAGTTGCTGCTACTGGTCAATATATGTATAACCATCTATAAGACGCTAGGTCCTGGTCTCTACATGTGGTAATTCTGAGTTCTTTTTAACCCCAGAAAAGGAATTACATTTTGGATTATACCAATGGAGCTGAATGGATTATCTACTCAACAAGTATCATTTTTGTGTCCCCCTTATTCACTGGTATACCAGCTTATGTGCAGTGGCAATGTGGGGCAATTGCCATATACTTCTACTGGATGAACTTCTTACTGTATCTCCAGAGGTAAAGCCAGCATGAACGATTTCTATATCCCTTAGGCATTTTTAATATTAAAAGAACTGTTATAAGTACCATATTTATAATTGGCTTTTTCGTTTTCTAATTGGAGGTAACTTAATATATATTAAGGAGAAGTGGAGGGAGATTTGGAGTTCAGAGTATAGACCAGAATTTTTCAACCTTGGCACTACTGAAATTTGGGGCCAGATAATTTTGGGTTGTGGGGGGTGGTCTGTTGCATTGTAAAACATTTAACAGCATCCCTGGCATGTATCCACTAGGTAACCACTAGCAAACCACCCCCTGGTCCCCTCACCACCACGTGACAACAAAAAGTGTATCCAGATATTGCCAAATATCCTCTGAGTAGCAAAATTTCCCCAGGTCAAGAACCACTGGTCTAGACAAATCTAGATTAAGTGTGGGGAGTAAATGGGAATAAAAGTATTAGCTATTCTTGGTTTTACTTGGTATTATTTGCTAAGTATTTATTTTAGATTAAACCAGTCAGAACAAAGTGGTAGGTATGGGGAATAATAGTGATATAAGAGAAGAAAATAAGTTCAAAGAATCTAATTCTAGAGAGGGAACAAAGGGCAAAGCTCTCCTACCTCCCATACTTGTTAATGTTGAGTTAGATGCTACTTCATGTAATATCTTTACAAGTTATCCTTACAATAACTAGAGGTAAATGTTACTACTTGCAGAGTATAAAAGATGATGACGAAGGGCTAAGTAACTTGCCTAGGATCTCAGCTAGTAAGTCAAGATGTAGGCATTTTGCCCCAGTCACCATGCTTTCCCTACCATATCTTCTGTATCACTGTGTCCTGCACACAATGCTGTAGGGTTAAGGCCAGCCCCTTTGAAAGAACATGGTATGGTGGGAAGAGCAGTGGTCTGGAAGTCAGGAGGCTTCAAGGCAAGTCCAGGTAATGTCATTCCCCTGGCTTTGTCATAGTGACCTTACCGAGTTACCAGACATCTTTTGGGAGCTTAGTTTCTGAGACTTCTGAAGCCCCTTTCGGGTTTAGACTCTTGTGATTCCCCCTTTAACAAGTTGTCTTTGCCAAAGGAAATGTTCAAACTGGTGGCTGGATGGCACACCCATTATCTACCCAAACACTTCATAATGTTGCCCACTGGGAGAGGAAAAGGAAACCTCAGGAGGCCATGAGGATGGTGACTGTAAATCATACGCATGGGCTCTTCAGGTACATGAGCTCATGTAGAGTCTCCACTGGCTGCCTCCTACATCTCATCTCTCAGATCCCTTTCTCACGCTTTGGTAGCACTTTTTTTTTTTTTAATTTTTTTTTTAATGTTTTATTTATTTCTAGGAGAGAGAGAGACAGCGTGAGCAGGGGAGGGTCAGAGAGAGAGGGAGTCACAGGCTGAAACAGGCTCCAGGCTCTGAGCTGGCAGTCAGCACAGAGCCCGACGCGGGGCTGGAACCCACAAACCACGAGATCATGACCTAAGTGAAAGTCGGACGCTTAACTAACTAAGCCACCCAGGTGCCCCTTGGTAGCACTTTTTTTGATACCAGGAAGATTTTTCTGTCCTCCTCTGAAGTAATGCCTAGTGGTTAAGTTGTAAGACAAAGATAAATATTACTAAGACGGAAAAAGAAGAAACAAAGCTGTTTGACAAACAGCTTGAAAATAAGATGACCATTCGTGAATTCTGTCTCCTTTTTGAAAGAGTTACTCATTTGTGAAACCTGATACCTAATGCAGGATAAATATTGACATTGAATGAAATACAATTTGACTAGACAAGTGAATATATATTTTAATTTTTAAATATTCCTAGATTTGAACATTGTGGAATTTTCATCGTTATGCTGGAAGTAATTATGAAAACCTTGTTGAGGTCTACAGTCGTGTTTGTCTTCCTTCTTTTGGCTTTTGGCCTCAGCTTTTACGTCCTCCTGAGTATACAGGTGAGGTGGTGGCATCAGTAGTTGATTTTGTTGCTGTGAATATTGGGAATACATATTTATACTTAAATCTTGATGGCCTAGAAAATTTATAGTAATATAACTATTTTTTTTTACTTGATAAAATAGCCTTCAGATGACTTTTATTGCAGCCTTACTACATGACTCTTTTCCATTGTCAGAAAGTTTAAATATAATGCATGATGATTTGTCTTATGTGTAGAAAATATAATTTTGATGACTTTATCACCAATTTATTAGTAGTTCTTAGCATTAGCTATAGTCCTGTGATTTAAAAGAGTATTTTAAATATGATTTTTATCATTTTACTCTCCAGAAAACATTTTTTTTTCATTATACGCATTTTGCATTGCATTCTTACCTTACCATCTTTTCTCAGGATGCTTTCAGCTCTCCATTGCTTTCTATAATCCAGACCTTCAGCATGATGCTAGGAGATATTAATTACCGTGATGCCTTCCTGGAACCGTTTTTGAGAAATGAATTGGTATATCCAGTTCTGTCTTTTGCACAGCTTATTATCTTCACAATGTTTGTCCCAATTGTGCTCATGAATTTACTTGTAAGTAAATTATCCTTGTGTTTTCTGTTTATTGATCATTTGGGGCATTTAGCAATGATCATTATTCTTAGCCTTCTTAATCTTCCTCCAGGAAAGGAAATAGGGACTATCATAAAATCCATTTATTCAACGTTCATTTAGTGCCAGATACAGCGTGAGGCCTGGGGGATGCCAAGGTGCATTCACTTGGCAGATAGTTATAAATAATTTAGACACTCATCCAGGTGCTGGGAAACAGTGGTGAATAGACCAATACCCAGTCCTTACATTATAAACTAGGCATGAAGTAGTAAAAAGATAAATATGTACTGTGATGTCATGGGGGTGATAAATGCTATAAGGGACTATAAAGCAGAATAAGGAAATAAAGGTAAATGGTGTGTACTGCTCTGGTGTTGGGGTGGGGGCCAGAGGTTAGGCAGAGGCCGTGGTGGGGTAAAGGATTAAACCTCACCTCTGCTCTTAAATTTCTTATCGACCAGATCTTCAAGTGGGGAAGAGCCTCTCAGGCACGAGGGCCTCTGTGGCATTAAGATGCCCTCTCTAAACCAGTTGCAGGTTGAAAATCCTCAGCAGCCATGAACATGCCCTTCACAGAGAACCTGCTCCAGCCATGAGCATGTGGGTCAGAGCAGACAGAAGGGTATCCCAGGTTCATGGAGAGCCTGAGCTGACATTACAGGGCATGCTCTTTCCTTATTTGTGCATATATGCATGCATTCGCTACATTTTCTGAGACTATGCACCAGGGAGTGTCCTGTAAAATGTTTCTGGAAAGAAAAAAATACCATCTACTTAATGTTTTGATTTACTTGATACAAACCCAGAGTTTTATTTGGATGACCTAGAAACATAAAGGACAGCATTCAGAATAATAAAGAATGACATAAAGCCCACATTCTTCTCTTAGAATTGCTTATGTTTCAGAAGATAATTAATCTAGAAGACTTGGCTTCGCAGTAGTACATGCTAGTGTCCTCTCTACCTGCATGTCCCAAAGGAAACTCAGTCCCAACAGAGCCAAGACTCCGTGCTTTCTTTCCTTCAAACTCTGCTGCTGCCTCTCAGCAGCAACACCTGGTCCTCTAACTCAGCTCACTCAGATCACTGGAAGATGCTCTAGATTCAACCCTGCCCTTTTCTCAGTTCTGCCAGTAAATATCTTCCTCTTACACACACTTCCATTTGCCTTCCACCCTCACGGTTCCTCATCCATATTGCTGCAGTTGCCCGGACAGTCTGTCTCCTCTCATTTCAGTCTAATCTTTCCTGCAAATTGTCACCACAGTGATGTGCTGATAAGGAAAGGCTAGGCCTGTCTGTGGCTTTTTCGTCTCTCTTTTTTTTTTTTCCTATGCCTCTTCAACTCTGTCTCACCCCATGAGCACGGCATGCAGCGATCCTCATGGTCTGGGTCTTACCCAGGTCTCATCCACCCTTCCCACTGTCGCCAAGATTTAGCTAGACCTGCGCCATCAGTGTTCACGGAGTATGCCAGACACTCCCTTGTGCCTGAGCTCCACACCAGCTGTTCCTTTTCCTGGAATGGTCTCCCACTTTGGGTTAACTCTTTCTAAGCTATTAACAGTCAGCTCAAGCATCAGATCTCTTGGGTAGACCTTCCTAACCAACACCCTCAACCCCATCACCCTAAATTGGATGCCCCTTGCTCATGTTCTCATAGTTTTGAGGACACAAATCAGAAAAACCTTACTTCCTAGGTTGTTAGGATAACAGGAGTTAATACAAAGCATTTGAGGGACATCTGGGTGGCTCAGTCGTTAATTGTACAAGTCTCACTTTCAGCTCAGGGTCATGGGATTGAACCCCATGTCAGGCTCCCCACTGAGTATGGAGACTGCTTAAGATTCTCTGTTTCTGTCTCTCCCGCCTCCTTCCCTCTCTGGCTCCCCCACACCTTGCCCTTTTCCCCTAGTTGTGTTCTCTTTCTCAAGTAAAAATAAAAACAAAGCATTCAAAACAGTGCTTGGCACATGATAAGCACTCAATAAATGTTAGCTACTATTAAATGTTAGTAACTTACCTACTCACAAAATCAGATGTCTTCAGATCCCAGGCAAGCATCTTAAGTGTGTGAAGCAGTCAGTATGAGACTGTTGGGGTTTTTTTAAGTGTATTTAGTGTGTGTGTGTGTGTGTGTGTGTGTGTGTGTGTGGAGAGGGAGACAGAGGATCTGAAGCAGGTTCCCTGCTGACCGCACAGAGCCCAGTGCATGGCTCAAACGCACAGACTGTGAGCTTCTTGAGAGCACCGGCATCCAGGAGGCTGGCTGAGCATAGACAGGTACTGATTGTCTAACAACTACGAGTCAGCTAATATAAGTAAGCAGATTTAATTTGGAGTAGAGGTGAGCGGCCCCTCACCTAATTCTGTCTGACCACAGATTTCTAGATGGAGTTACTATTTTTTTTTTTTTAATAAAAGCCACACCCACCCTTGAATCGTACCTTTTCCTGTCAAACATAGGTAAGGTATAAATTCCCGCACTGCCTCAGTTTACTATTTTAACTTTTCTGTGTTGTGCAGTCACTCTTGTTTACCTAGATGCAAATTCCTAGAATTTGGAACTGTGTTGCATTTGATACTGTATCACCTCATCGTCTCCAAGAAACATTTTTATTTTAAAGTTAATTTCAGATTCATTTGTGTGTCTTAATTTTTTACAGTAGCACTTGAGATTACTGAAGCCACCTATGTGGCCACCAGTGTTACAAAGGCATACAGACTTTGCAGTTTCCTGCAAGATGTATTGGCAAAAGTACGTTGAGGCCACTAGTAGGCAGTTACATGCCCACTCCCCCACTGCCGCTAGAGAGACCTTAGTACATTGTTCGGTGCGTCATTAAATTGGAAATGACTCGATGCCATGTTGTGCTTCAGATTGGTTTGGCAGTTGGTGACATTGCAGAGGTCCAGAAGCATGCGCTGTTGAAGAGGATTGCTATGCAGGTAAGTCTTATGTTTATTTAAAACCTATTGAAATTACCACCACCTTGTACAGGAATTCTCATGGGTAGCTGATTTCTGAGAAAGGTATTGAAGACAGGTACTTTGTCAGTCCCGAGAAGCACCACACCACACGGTGCCTTGTTGAGCACGCCCTCTGGCATGCCTGCTGTGCTCAGAGAGTGGAAAATGATGAGCAGAATTTTCTTAGTACAATCTGAACAGAGAAACTGAGAAACTACCTGAGCATTTTTGAATGTCAACCCGCGGCCAACCAGCTAACTACCTGCTAAATGAGAATTCTCACAGGTGTGACGTGTTCTGTCTTGTCTCAGCCTAACTCTTCTAGGAACGCTTGCTACTCTGGCCAGCAAATTGCAGGCTTCCCATTGAACAGGTCATACTGAAGTGCATCTGTGAGGTCTGGTTCTTTTGTGACCTCCCTTACATTTTTCCTTGGCTGTTGAATCTCGTGAGGTGGCTCCTGTTATACACTGTAAAACTAGTTCTATGTTCTTTTTTGCATTGTCTTTAAATACCAAATTTGAATGGGAATATCTGATGCTTCAAAAATGTCTGATGACCAGTTGAACATACATATTAAAAAACTTAGGTGAGTTCAAGAGAAAGAAAAACTCACATTAAGAGGTCACTCTTCACTGTTCTGTCCTGCTTCATTCTTCTCTATTACTCATTCTGCTCTACATTAGCACATATTTATTTCTAAAAAATTCTCCATCCAGTATGTGGTACGTGCAGAGCAAAGCACAACTGAACATGAGAACCCTGAGGAGTTAAAGGGATGTGTGACCTTTGACTTCACTAAGTAGAATAAGTCTAATTGGGGAGCATACCAACTAAATATTCAGAGTTTAAAATATCAAAATCAACTTAGAACCATCCTTAAACTCTATGCTCTGTGATTAAGCGGTGTATTATGCAGAGGACTTGGTCCATGAAAGAACAATACATAAACGGTTAAAATGTCAGATACAGAAAATAAAGTTATGGAAATGCTACATGGAAAACTTGGCATGTGAACCAGATGTTGAAGGATGGGATTTTGAGGAGCAGGGCGACTGGCCCAGAGAGGCAGGACCGACCCGCAGGAGCAGAGGGCTGAAGGCAGAGCCAGGAGACGTGGCTAAGGAAAGGGGAAGGGCTCCGGGCCTGGAGGGATGGCTCCTTAGAGCATATTAAGGTGGCTCAAGATGACAGAGTGCTTTATGGAAAAATAGCAAACAACGGAAAACCTTAGCTTTGGAAGATAGGGCAGTAAAGGGTGAAGTGCTCCAAGGTGTTTGGTTAGTGGGAAGTTGTCACCTCTCCCGAAGAACGGGAACAAAATGAGAGTGGTATTTAAGATGATCTAGGATTATCTTGATTTAGTGTGGAAAGTTTGGAGGCAGGAAGAGCTAACTGACCAGTTCTTACTGTATCAAGACTCCAGGTAGCTGGATGAGGAGAGGAAGAGAGATGAAAAAATCCTCTTCACAGACATGTCAGCAGTACTTCAGAACTGATAACTCCTGAAAAGATCAAGGAAAGTAAATAAAATGAACAATATAAGCAATAGCACTAGATGTCTGGGGGAGACCCCACTAAACTACAGTGTCAGTGCAGTTGATTTGAAAAGCACAGTTCTGTCTTAGATTTGATCTCTTCCCTGAAACACAACAGCACAAAGGCCTATAAAGGAAACAGGCAAAGCAAGTGTTCCCGTGTTTCTGTTCCTTGTTTTGGATCACAAAAGAGCACTGACTGGAAAGCCAGGAAGCCTTCTTTTATTTCCCGAGTTGTCTTTTTAAGCAAATCTCTACAATCACTACAACTCTACATCTGCGGCCCCACAGAACCAGGGCAGAAGGGGACAGGGAGCCGCACATTTCACAGAGAGACGTTAGTCTTCTCACAAAGTCATCTCAGACCTAAGTAGGGACAAAAAGGTCCCTGGGACAGCACATGCTGGGAGGGGTAGCGGTTACTCAAGGACACAGGAGCTGTGAGGATGTTGAGGGGCTTAGAGCTGTTCAGTTTTGAACATTGGTGACCACACTTCTGGCGCAGGCTGGCAGCTGAGGACGCTCCACAAGCATTTACGTTCGTGCTGCAAATCACAAAAGGAAATGCATGGAGTGCTCTGACCTCCAACGAGGGAAACCCACCAGTTAGAGGAGGTGAAGGTGCTCCCCGAGCCCAGAGAAGCCCACCAAGGGGCTCTGCTGGCCACCCTCCCCAGGACCAGATCGGAGAGAGGAAATCTGGCAGATCCTATGTAGAAAACGAATAAGGTTAAGACAAAACATATGCTTTATCTGTTGGCAAACACTAGGCTTGAATAAATCTTTTTCAATCAAGTAAATGATCGCATGTGACCTCTGCAAAAGTGTATATTGCAAAGGGAAAGGAATATTGACCTTAAGACCCAAGGGAAAAAGGAACCCTGGAAATTATAGAAACTTAAAACATCTAATTGGTATTGTTAATAAGTACAAGAAAACATAGCTTTTCTTGGAAGTGGAACTAATATCTATCGTGCTAAATGTGGTAAGTGCTATGGAACCAGGGAAGCAAGACACAGAGTGTATTATGTGGAGGAGGGGCCAAAAGCTTTCAACATCTCCCCATTTGTGGATGTAAACCACTTAAATGCCACATATGAAAAAGCCTATGGCCTTAGAGAGCAAACTCTCACCAATGTGGTAATTACAATAAACAGTTCCAAATAAGAGACACAAGGATTATAAAAAAACGACAAATTTGGCAAACAAAAGTTGAAAATATGAGAAACTAAATATCAACTCAAGGTAAATCCATTAAATGAGACCGGGGACTGTATCTCTGAAATTATAGTTAAGATATGGGGGCGCCTGGGTGGTTCAGTCATTAAGCATCTGACTTCAGCCTAGGTCATAATCTCACCGTTCTTGAGTTCGACCCCCCGGATAGGGCTCTGTGCTGACAGCTCAGAGCCTGGAGCCTGTTTCAGACTCTGTCTCCCTCTGTCTCTGCCCCTTCCCCATTCTCTCTCTCCCTCCCTCCCTCTCTCCCTCTCCCAAAAATAAACATTAAAAAAATTTTTTTTTAAATTACGGTCAAGATAGGTCATGGACATTTTACACCAGATGGCATGGCATGAAACATTGACAAGTACCCTTAGATGTGCGGTGTAGCCCTTTCAGTGCTCACCACTGCCTTCCTCCAGCGAAGCGCCGCCCCCACAGACGTGCCTTCATACGAGCCACACGGCGCATTTGTGCGCGTTTTTGCGTAATGCCCCAGGGGATGGACGAACGCTTTTCCTCGTACGTGGCCAGTGTCCGTCACAGTCCCTGAACAGTGAACATCTGCTCACTTGAGTTTCTTCTTTAAACACTTTGCCACAACGGCAGACAGCTGGCCCTGTCTTGTCCGTGGAGGGGGGAGAGATGGGATCCTGTCCAGCCCAGCTGCACGTGCGTCAAGCAGGACACAGGAGCCGGTTTTCAGTTTCCTGTACTAATGATGGTTTCTGTGTAGTGTAAGGATTCCAGATGCTTCTTAATCATGTCTCTCAATAAATCCAAAATGCACCTTAGGTGGAACTTCATACCAGCTTAGAGAAGAAGCTGCCACTGTGGTTCCTACGCAAAGTGGATCAGAAATCTATCGTCGTGTATCCCAACAGACCCAGATGTGCGGGGTTATTAGTAAGTACATGTGGGAAATGCCAGCATGGAGGACGTGCTGCTGTTTGACACTCATTCGTTGTGTTATCCTTAAGGGTACTCTTTTATGGACTTTGAGTCCCTGTGCCTGTGGAAAAGAAGTACTTGTGACTTAAAAAAGAAAAGTTCCCCACAGCGTGAAAGTGAAGGTCAGTGGGAGGGAGACATGTGAGCCCTGTGCTCCTTCTTCCCAGTGGCTAATTCACAACATCCATGTTAAACATGTACCACATCCCTGTGAGAGCACATGGGTGGGTGGGTAGACTGCCGGTACCTTATAAGGATCTTCTGTACAGTGCAGGTGTACCTTTCTTGTTTTCCCCAGTCACCTATCACTTACATGCATGTGCAGATGTGTGTCTGTGTGAAAATATAGAGCACATATGTACGTACACACATTCAGATACATATATGCACAAATGTGCACATGGAGAGTGTACGTAATAGAAAATATACTAGATGTCAAAGACTAAGCAGTGCCACTGCATCATAATGGCAAAGGGACCGTATTAAGAGTGAGAAGTACTAGATGCTAATCCTGATCATGCCTGGGCTTTCTCCTATTTCTACAAATATTCTGAGTTCTTCACATGTTAACTTTCCATTTTGGAGTCCTACAATGATAAAGTTGATTGGGATATTGGCCTAGGCCTTCTTCTAACTACACCATTTCCTTGTATAATTTCGTTCATATCCATGTTTGCAACTACTCCTGAAACACAGAAGGCTCACAATTCCATTCTTCCTGGAGCCCTCCGAGTTCCAGGCTCCTATGTCCAACTGTTTGTCTGGCATCCTCACTGGTATGTGTCCAAGGTACCTCAAGTTCAGCGTATTTGAAATAAACTCATACAAAAGGAACTCAGTTTACACACCTCCTGTTTACACACCTGTTTCATTCTCCCTGCAGGGAAAGAATGACAAAGCCTCTTCCCTCTCCTCAGTTTCTTATTTCATTTAACATCAACACCATTCATTCGCTGGTGGAAGATGTCATCCTTGCCTTCTCCTCGCCCCTCACGCCCAGCCCCCTCCATGCTCGGTTGATTAGGTTTCCCATGTGGCCTGTGCTGCGGTCTTCTCTTGCCTAGACTCCTAGGATGGTCTCATTCATTCCTGGTTGTTTCACATCCACCCTTAACCCTGTCCAGTCTACCAGGGGTTGAAAAAACACTAAATTTTAAAAATACATACTATATTAAAATTTAAAAATTAAAAAAAATTTTAAAAATACATATTAAAATGGCATTTCAGAAATTTCCTCATGGGAAACTCAGTTGTGGTGGATAATGGTGTGGAGCAGTTTTAGAGAAAGAACAGCTAATCCTGCATGGAATACCACCACTGATGATGGGTATTTTTCATGAGAAAATAGAAAATGATTCAGTTTTACCTTTTCCTAAATAATCCCCCACTCCAATTTTCTCCTTCTTCTAGATCATCTATACACCTTATACTTTCCTTTATTATATGTGTGACTTTGTTGTATAGCTCTATACACGTGTGCTTCTCTCCACAGACTGAGCACCTTGAGGGCCATCACGGTGTCTGAGAATACCTGCGATGTGATCATACCTGGCTCAGTAGCTGAATCGTGGTGCACGTGCAAGAAACGGTTCCTGAGTTGAGTTCAACCTGAGTAATTATTAATCTTTTATCCCACAGGGTGTATTTAATTTTATTTTTTATACCCAAGAAGAGAGACAGGAAATTCCAAATGTTGACCCATCTCTGGAAACAGAAATATTAAAGCAGAAATACCGGTATGTATTTTTCCTTTTATCTGTATTTGAGAAACTTAACCTTACACCATACATCATTATTTGAAGTTTTTTGTTGTCTATTTGTGTTTATTTCACTTGTTAAGTCATACTTTAATGGACTGATGTCATAGTATATTGAGAATCATTTGAATGTCATTTTTAGACCCAACACCTTGCTGCAATTCACCGATCAGTTTTGCCAATTATTGTCTTAAACTGCATTCCCATGAGCCATCTGAACTGATATATCAAAGCTTTGAAAGATTTTAAGAATTCCAGGAGAAGCTGTATAGTACAGTGGTTAAGCATGAGGGCTTTACAGTTAGCTGACCTGAGCCTAAGGCCCCATGTAACTACTTACTAGCGCTCTGACCAGGGCAAAGCAACTTCATCTTTCCGTGCAACAGTGTTTTAATCTTTAAAATGGGAGCAAAAAACAAACTAGCTGAGAAGTAACAGTGCAACCTTAGGAAGAACACTTACACTTAAAAAATATGTATTGCCTAGAAAGATTATGAGTACCAGAATGCTGTGACCTGAGCACAGCTCATCTGTGCTTCTAGTAACCCGGGCCTTCCTGCACTCGGAGCCTGGAAAGCTAACTGAAAACAAATTCATGAAACCTGTATATCCTTTTAGGCTGAAGGATCTCACTTCTCTTCTGGAGAAACAGCATGAGCTTATTAAACTCATCATTCAGAAGATGGAAATCATCTCTGAGACAGAGGATGAAGACAGCCATAGTTCTTTTCAAGACAGGTTTAAAAAAGAGCAGTTAGAACAAAGGAATAGCAAGTGGAATTCTGTGTTGAAAGCAGTAAAGGCAAAAACACACTGCACTTAGCCTTAGCCTNATTTCCAGTTTGGAAGGAGTGACAAAAAAAGTAGAAATAGGATTCTGATTTCACAACTTGTGAAATGATGGTTTCTCCATTCCTCGTAAAAGTAAACTACAGCTTTCTCCCTATTCATATTTTATGCCAGTTATCACGTATAGAGAATGTCCTTGGTAATAAGTTCAAGTTGCACTTCACTCATTATTTGAACGGGTAGAAAATTAATTTGCTAGAATACAAATTTTAATGATAAGGAGTACATGTAACTGTTAAATGTAACGCAAATGTCAACACTGGATTCCTGCTTGATAATTGTATAACATGTAGTACATCAGATAATAAAGTATTATATTAGGTTATATCATTCAGGTATGTGTTTTTTATGTTGGAAGAATCTGTGTGTGGAACCCTGTGTCCTCTGTTCCAACTATACTCAGTTGCCACACCCTTCTTATTGCTCCTGGCAAACCTGATGTCACTCTGAGTTAGGATTCAAATTAATAGACCTTATGATATGCATGGGTTGTTTTTTTTTTTTTACTATAGATACAGAAATAACATCTATCTATATTTTTGGTTTGCTAATAATCAAATAATCATAATGAAGGCAAAGCTTATATAGTCACCTCACTGAGAATTGCTTTTTCCTGCAATTAGAGATTTGTAAAAATGCTTCCATCACATATGGAACCAGAAGCACACTACAAAAAAAAAAAAAAAACCCCACAAAACTATAGTTCAATTATCTCTGATGAACATAGATGCAAAAATCCTCAGCATGTTGCTCAGTGTTAGCAAATGGAATCCAACAATACATTTCTTAAAAAATCCTGTACCACTATCAAGTGAGATTTATTGCCAGGATGCAAGAGTGGTTCAATACTTGCAAAACAATCAACATGATATGTCACATCAATAAGAGAATGGATAAAAATCATATGATCATTTCAATAGGTGCCAAAAAAGCATTAGACCGTCTTCTGCAAGGTAGGTCTAGAGGGAACCTATCTCAACAACATAAAGGTCTTATATGAAAAATCCAGTCAACATCATACTCAATGGTGAAAAACTGAGAGCTTTTCCCTTAAGGTCAGGAATAAGGCAAAGATGTCCACTCTCACCACTTTTACTCAACATAGTACTAGAAATCCTAGCCACAGCAATTATTCTACATACAGAAATAGAAGGCATCCAAGACAGTAAGGAAGAAATATAACTCTCATTATTTGCAGATTATATGATACTATATGTAGAAAGCTCTAAAGATTCTACCAAAAAATTACTAGAACTGATAAATCAGTAAAGTTACAGGATACAAAATAAATTTACAGAAATGTGTTGCATTCCTATACACTAAAAATTAAGCAGCAGAAAGTGAAATTAAGAAAATAATCCCATTATAATTGCACCAAAAACAATAAAATATCTAGGAATAAACTTAACCAAAGAGGTAAAAGACGTACTCTGAGAACTGTAAAACATTGATAAAAGAAATTCAAGACCATGCAAAAAAAAATAGGCATTCCATGTTCATGGGATAGAAGAACAAATATGGTTAAAATGTCCATACTACCCAAGGCAATCTACAGGTGTAATGCAATCCCTATCAAAATACCGATAACATTTTTTCACAGGCTATAACATACAATCCCAAAATTTATATGGAACCACAAAAGCTCTCAAACAGCCAAAGCAATCTTGAAAAACAAAACTAGAGGTCACAATTCCAGATTTAAAGTTATATTACAAAGCAGTAGTAATTAAAACAGTATGGTACTGGCACAAAAAATAGACAAATGGATAAGTGAAATAGAACAGAAAGCCCAGAAATAAACCCACAACAAATAAATATTCAACAAAGGAGAAATGAATACACAATGGGAAAAAGTCTCTTCAACAAATGGTGTTGGGAAAAATGGAAAGTCACTTGCGAAAGAATGAAACTGGACCACTTTCTTTCACCATACACAGAAATAAACTCTGAATTAGAGATTCAAAAGATAAACTTTTGAGATTTCATCAAAAAGTTTCTGCACAGTGAAGGAAACAATCAAGAAAACTAAAAGGCAGCCTACTGAATGGGAGAATATACTTATAAACGACATATCAATAAAGGGTTAGTATCCAAAATATATAAAGAGCTGATACAACTCAACACCCAAAAAGCAAGTAATCCAGTCTAAAAATGGGTAGACGATATGGACAGACATTTCTCTAAAGAAGATTTCAGATGGCCAAACAGACACATGAAAAGATACTAAACCTCACAAATCATCAGAGAAACGAAATCAAAACCACAAAGAGATATCACCTTACACCTGTCAGAATGACTAAAATAAAAAACACAATAAACACGTGTTGGCATAGATGTGGAGAAAATGGAATCCTTACGCACTATTAGTAGGGATGTAAATTGGTGCAACCACTGTGGAAAACAGTATGGAAGTTCCTCCAGAAATTAAAAATAGAGATACCATATGATCCAATAATTTCACTACTGGGTATTTACCCAAAGAAGACAAAAACACTATTTTGAAAAGATATATGCACCCTTAAGTTTACTACAGCTTTAGTTAAAATAGTCAAACTTTGAAGCAGCCCAAGTGTTCATCAGTAAATGAATGGATAAAGAAGATGTGAGGCGTCCAAATTGGCAAAGACTTTATATATATAGATATAGATATATATAGTGTGTGTGTATTATTGAATATTCAGCCATAAAACAAAAATCTCAGCATTTGCAACAACATGGATAGAACTAAAGAGTATTATGCTAAGCAAAATCAGAGAAAGATACCATATGATCGCACTCATGTAGAATTTAAGAAACAAACAAGCAAAGGAGAAAGATAAACCAAGAACCTGACTCCAAACTATAGAGAACAAACTTACCAGAGCAGAGAACGGTTGGGGGGGATGGGTGAAATAGGGTCTGGGGATTAAAGAGTACATTTATCATGATGGGGGGGGGGAGCATCCATCACATATGCCCTTTTTGCTTTCGATGTCTACAATAAAGTATGAATCAATCACATACCACATCATTGATCTTTTCAAGGTCCTTCTTTTCGTTTTACTCAATTTTCCCCACTCACCCGGATTCTCATGTTTATGCTCTCACTTGCCCCAGTAGACACCCACTGTAATGAATGGCTTTGGCCATGTATGTACCTGTGTGTTCTGTTAAACAGCATATGTGTTGTATTCACATGGGTTTTTCTCCCTCTTTCCACTTGTTACAGCTACAAGGTACAGCTGTAGTACCTTCTGCCCATCTAGTACAAGGGTGCCGACAGATGTTACCCTCCTTGTGTATACTTCCACGGCAGGGGCTCATCTCTTCTCCCCTGATGGACATCTTGGTGGCCTCCACCTCCTGTCACACACATTCTCAACCATACATTCACGCAAACAAGCAGAGTGCTGCCACAAGAAGAAGAAACCAGACATTTTTTCATTCGTGGTCCAACAGAACACGTGCACAGAGACAATGTTGTATGTTCCTTAATCTTCGATTCAGACACAATCTTTGTCCTTTATTTTCCTTAAAACAGAAAGAATGGAAATCCACCACAACGGTAACCAGGATGTCCTAATCATGAAAACAAATGGTCTCTTGACAGTCTTCACCCTCCTCAAACTTTGAATAGCATTGCATATTGCAGACCTCCATTTAACACTTACTGAACACCAAGAAAGTGTGCAACTCTACTACACCTATTCTGGAGAAATATTGAACTAACTAGGTAATCTGGCCTGCTCTCAGGGAGTTTACAATTTAATAAATCATTTAGCTTTCTGAAATTCTCTCCTCCTTTTACCCCCAAAGACTGAATTCTTTGGCTTTTTCCACTATTCTGCTTATCCCTCTCTCCTCTGCTTCCCACTGCCTTCTCTCTACTTCCTGATAGCTGGATGGTGACACGCCTGAGGTCTGTCCTTGACCCTCTTCTCTTACAGACTCATCTCTTTGCTGGTCTTGCCATATCACAACTTCACTTATGTTTGTAGTGGACTAATTGATATAACCTCTCCTGCTCCTCCCAAAGTCCAGCTCTGCATTTCCATAGTTCTTCAAATTAAATCCATTAAATACAAATGGAGGAGGGTAAACCAGTTCCTCCTGGTCTCCTATTTCCTGTCAATGGCACCAGCATTCTCTCGGTGTCCTAGACTTGAAACTGACATAGAGCATTGCTTAATCTTTCTAAAAGAAAGCTCTAGGTCTTCACACTTGTGCCATAAAGCTTTGAAAACTTTTCTTTCATAAGCAAAATAATCTTCCTAACCTGGCTTCTCAATCTAAGTTATCTTCTAGTATTCAGCACTTCATTCAAACCAGAAGATCACTATTTCATCCAAACACATCATGGCCTCCCACCTCCTTGCCTTTTAAGATGCTCTCTTTGCCGAGCATGTCCTCCCTCCAACTCTTCAAGTTTAATTTAAATGGCAGCTGCATCTTGAAGTCTTCCCTAACATCCCAACCGATGATGCTCCCTGTCTTCTGACCTGGTGGCACTGCATTTCTCCTCTGGCACTTCTGCCTGTTGTGTTGACCATGACTCTCTTTTCTACTAGGGCCCATGGTTCACTAACATCATTAGTCTCAAGTGATCTAAAAATCCAAAGAAACACCCTTTTTTTTTCATCCTATGTAGCTCCTCATATAGACCCTTGCACATTACAGATATCAATGAATACACACACATAAATAATAAAAATCAGTGAAAACAATAAATATCATAGGCCTGAAAGATACTGCGAGAAAACTAGTTCAATCTGCCTCAGAAAACAAGTTTGGTGTCCCTATCCTGTTGACCCTTTGACCTACAAAAGTTGAATCATTTGCCCCTAACTGGTGGAAGAGACACTAAAATATCACTTTTCTGCCTCTTCTACTGCTTCCATCTTGTTGCTGCTGCTGCTGCTGCTGCTGATGATGATGATATGGTGGTGGGTTTTTACTAAGGTCAGCATGGGCGAACTCTGTTCTTTGGAATAAGACAACTTGAGCCTTAATACTGACCCTAACTCCCACTGGCTGAGTGACTCTGGTTAGGTTCCTGCATCTGTAAGTGGTGCTAAGAGCATATGTCCCTTTGGTGCTGGCAGGATTGGGAATATCATGTATGCCAAGTACCTACCTCAATAAACGCTATCGCAGTGTGTTTGAGAGAACTGAGTTACCTGAGGTGAAGGGGATCATGAAACACGGGAGTTTATATCATATGGGTTACACATGGAATTTCCTCAGAAATGAAGGAAGTGGCAGCCTGATATAAGCTGGTACTTTTGGATCTTATTAGCCAAACAAATCCCAGAGTGCGTACCACAATAAAGACCTTACATTTAGAGAAGAATAATTAAAATCTGTATTATAGCACTTATCTTTGTCATTGTCCCAGATTCAAGTGACCAAACATTAACAGAGCACCAGCACCTTGCTCGTCAGAATAATCCATCAACATTATGTATTTTGAAATCATTTTTGACATGTTGATATCAGCAAATTAAACCTATTTAAAAATTTAATGTTTATTTTTGAGAGAGAGGGAGAGCATGAGCAGAGGAGGTGCAGAATGAGAGAGGGAGACAGAGGAGCTGAAGCGGGCTCATCACTGACAGCAGGGAGCTTCCTCTGGGGCTTAAACTCGAGAACCACAAGATCATAACCTGAGCTGAAGTTGGACACTTAACCAACTGAGCCACCCAGGCGCCCCTTGATATGAGCAGACTAAACAGTAATAAGAAAAAGGCTTATGAAGTACTTACCATGTACAGTAAAACCTTGCTTTCTGAGCATAATTTGTCCTGGAAAGATGCTTGTAATCCAAAGCGCTTGTATATCAAAGCGAATTTCCCCATAAGAAGTAATGGAAACTCAGATGATTCATTCCACAACCCAAAATTCATATTAAAATTATTATAATGCTGTAATATCATACAAAATAATAAAATACAAAATATAAAGAAAAATAAACTAAGCTGCACTTACCTTTGAAAACCTTCATGGCTGGTGTGAGGGAGACAAAAGAGAGGAGGGTTATTGTGTAGAATGACTTTCACTATCACTAACAGAATCACTGCTATCTGCTGGCTCAGTGGAGTCTTTTTCTTTTCATGCAACATTAACAAGGAACCTATCCAATGACACTTGCTTTTGCTTCCTTTTGAGGATTTCACGGAAATGTGACATTGCATTGTGGTTAAACAGATTCACCGCTCGCACTGCTCCAACCTTATTTAGGTGATGCTTTTCTACACAATTTGCACTGTTTCTCACATTTTACACATCTCCCTAATCTCATTTGAAGTGAGGGGTTTCTCTGCCCTTTTCTCCTCCTCCTCTGCAGAGGAGATGCAGACACAGACTTCTCATAAACTCTTGCAACTTAGGGCAGTCACATACCTCGTTCATACTTCTTGATGATTTCCTTCTTAACTTCCACCATAATCATTATCTTCTTACCACCTTTCTTTTCAACCTTTTTCTGCATAAGGGCCATTGTATGCACTTGCACAGATGTTGACTAAGGTACAGTGTGAATAAATTCTTGTCATCTACTCTATTTAATGTAACTGGCAATAAGGCAGCAGAGAAAGATCTATATCCTCAGGCAGCCTGACCTAGAATGAAGCAAAGCATTCCTAAGCTTACTCTTGTATGGAAAAGCAAAGGACTGTCCATAGGTTTTCTGCAGTGACAAAAAACACTCTAGTGCCAGTTGTGGGCACCTTCCAACATTCTGAAAAATCACTGATTTCTGTCAAACATTGTGACCTGAGACCGAGCATCTGAGCATGGGAGATGATCACCCACAATCCTGCAGCGAGTGAGCAAGAAAGGGAGAGCCATTGGCCGAGCTGTGATCATGTGACACTTGGCATCACATACTACTTATATTCCAAGATATCGCTTACTCATCAAGGTGAAATTTATTAGAAATGTTTGCTCATCTTGCAGAACAGTCACAGAGCAAGTTACTGGCAATCCAAGATTTTACTGTATCAGGCCCTGAAGTGCTATGTAGGAGCTCATTCGAATCTCAAAACAACCATATGAGGGTAGGTACTATTATTTATCATCCTTATTTTATGAAAGAACTCATGACACTTGTAGAGTAGCTTGTCCGGAGTCACAGTGCTGAGACGTGACCTCAGAGGTCTACTTCAGGATGCTGTGCTCTCATCATGAAGCTATCTATCCTGTCTCTCAAATAAAAATCAGGAAGATTATTTTTACTTCAGGGACTTGCTTGCAAGGTTACTCAGTGGATATTCTCAATGTAATATTCACAGGTACGTACATTTGAAGCTTAAGAGGCATGGTACACTACGGACATAATGAAATCGGATATTCAGGCTTGAAGTCTGACTCCTGAGTCTCTCTCCACATCAAGTGATTTTCTAGCTGTGTGACCTTGAACAACGTACTTAAACTCTTGGTCAAGTTTGTGCCTCAGGTAGGTGCTTCACCGAGTTGTGCTGAGGATTAAGTGGATTCATGCAGGTAAAATCCTTGGAATAGTGAACTGGCACTATTCTGAGTGTTAGCACTCAAAAATACTAGCCATTGTAGAAGAATAAATCATTTGCAAAGTTCTGGAAGAACTATTTATTTAAAGCAATTTTTTCCTTTTTATTCAAGTCGAAAAATGTGAACTGTAGAAGGACCATCTTAAAAATTCAGCTATCGTATCATATCCTAGTTCAGATTTTCCTCCTGGTTTGATTCCCAAATTTCTGCAATTTAATTTCATTCCTGTGCTTGATATGACCTATCTTCCCAGATCATGAGTGACATTTTGTAAGTTACAACCGAAATAGGCACATTGCCTTTGTTTTCTTTTTACTATGAATAAGATAGAGGGGTGCTGTGTGCCTGAGTAACCCTTTCATGAATCTGACATCTGCTTCATGTGACAGTGATTTATAAGAAGATGGCAAACATAAAACCTATCATTTGGAGATTAGATAATTAGTACATGTAGGAATTGCCTGGGTTCTCTTTCTATCTGCCAGATATATTTAAGCCACAGATTTATTTTAAAGCTTGGTTTTTAAGGGCAATGAGATTTAAAAATGCAGCCTGGAAATTAGCATCCTTCTAAACCAAATAATCATTGGCCAGGGTGGAAAGTAATTTTCATTTATTTATTGTTTAAGTTTATTTACCTATTTTGAGAGAAAGGGAGAGAGCACGAGTGGGTGAGGGGCAGAGAGAGAGAGGGAGACCAAGAATCCCAAGCGGGCTCCGCACTGTCAGCGCAGAGCCAGATGCGGGGCTCTATCTCACTAACCGAGATATCAAGGCTGAGCCAGATTCCCCTGCAAAAAGGCCTTCAAGCCTTTCCACGGGTTCTCAGAAGGCCAGAGGAGACTTAAGACAACTGAGCTGCAACTCCACTAATGGCAACCATAAAACTAGCGCCCCCCTAGAGGTGTGAATGATACTGAGCCTGATCGGAAGACCTTATTGCCAGAGACCTGTTTAGTGCCACAGATTTTTTTGTTTTGTTTTGTTTTGTTTTTAAATCTCAGGAAAATCTCCAGTGGCAATTACATACAATTTTGCCCATTCTTCTACTGAAATATATTGGTCACTTGCAAGGGCAGAGGTAGATGGTGGTACTAATTTACAGAGGCTTCACGTGCAATTGCAGCATTACATTATTTGGGCTGCCAGTAAATGGTACTTCTGTGTAAATCAGAAGTGTTTAGCGGCTTAAAGGAGACAGATATGTTCCCTCTCTAGAATCAAATCCCAAAAAAATGAGTAAACTGAGGAATAAAAGTCTCAGAAGAGAAAGTTGTCAGTGGTAACTTCAACCGTTCGGTTGTTTTTTAAAAGCTGATGGAGAAGAAAAGCAGAAAAAGGGGGAGGAGCAAGGTTATTATGGTTCGTGGACAGACGGAGTCTCAGCAGTACCGGCAAACCCAGAAGCAGCAGCTTTCTCTTGCACCTTCTTTTTAATGTTTTATCTATTTCTGGGAGAGAGAGAGACAGCGTGAGCAGGGGAGGGTCAGAGAGAGAGGGAGACACAGAATCTGAAGCAGGCTCCAGGCTCTGAGCTGTCAGCACAGAGCCCGATGCAGGGCTCGAACCCATGAACCGTGAGATCGTGACCTGAGCCGAAGTCGGACTCTTAACTGACTGAGCCACCCAGGCGCCTGTCTTGCACTTTCTTAAGAATCTAATTCTGAAGCAATCCTGGAGCTCAGGAACCTGTTATAACAACCAGCTCTTCTCCCCCACAGAAACTGTCACTCTCGAACCCCAAATTTCTCACCAGCACCTGCTGCAGGCCTGGTTTCAGAGCAAAGCAGGACTCTCAGTGCGAGCCCCCTCTTAAGGGTGTCCACAAAAAGAGGGAACTGGTGGGGGTGGGAACCAAGTGGCTCAACAAAGGTAATTGTTTTCCTGTCTACTACTTGACTCAGTGAAGACAAAAAACAGTACAGGTCCGTTGCGAACCATACCTGTGCAGACACACAGCAGGGATTCTAAAGAAGCCAAAGCTGAGGAGAGCTCAGTGGGGGAAACCAGGAGCTGACGATGAAGAGCAGACATCTCTCCTTTTGGGACACCTTAACGTTAGACATAAAAATCTTTCACAACCAGATAAACCTGCAAGTCCCAGCTTTACTGTGACTCTGGGAGGTGTCCCCAGCCCTGGAGATACAGGACAGGTCCTGAGAAGAAATGAAACGAGCAAGCCACACTGCTGTCTTTAAAAGGGGCGCTGAGTCCGTTCCTCCCCGCCCTGGTGACCCAGACAGTTTTTATCTTTCAAGCCCAGGGTGTGCTGCAGGAGCCAGACAGTATTGAACTGCCTGTAAAAATGTACCCAATCATCACCATCCAGTGTCACTTTGAAAACTTTGCCAATTATAAATTTGCTTTAAAAAACCTGTTTATTCAAATTTACATAATATGGGAAATGTTAAGCCCCANACCTAGTGGTCAGCCTTCGCCATTTCGCCTCAGCTCCTGAGAGCGTGAAGTGGCCTTTTTCTCAACCAAATCACTGGGTACAAGTCCTGACCGTATGTTTTACCACCCTGGAAGAGCTATGCTGCCACTTCATGCCCTGAAATGGATTCGACCCAAGCTTGTCATGGTGATACTGCCAGCAAATGACAAGCTAGGAGACCAGGGATTTTCAAAGTTTCTACACATTGGTGAATGACAGTTCACAAAATTTATCAAACCCTTGAAATGTGGAATATATTAACTTCATAATATGAAATGTACTGCTCATGTGGCAGGTCAAATTTTTCAAAATGCTTTTAAAATAGAGGAGTGTGTGTGTGTGTGTGTGTGTGTTTTAACTATGTTAAAAGCCAGTGAGAGATAAATTAAATGCTATGGAAATATTTTAAGGTATGCTTGATACTGCCATTTTAAGTCCTAGAATTTATAAGAATCATAAAAATGCCATGACTTCCTTGTTATTAAGATAGTAATGTGGTGGGGGTGCCCGGCTGGCTCAGTCGGTAAAGCATGTAACTCTTGATCTTGGGGTTGTGAGTTTGAGCCCCGTGTTGGGTGTAGGGGTTACTTAAAACAATAAAATACTTTAAAAAAAAAAAAAGATAATACCCTGTTGGCTTTACTGATGTTATTTGCAAACGGAGATTTAGGGAATAGCTGCTTTAATTTTCCCTCAGATTGGTACACAGTTACCATAACCCACTTGAAAACAGGATAAAAGAGAGCAAAAAAGGTGCTGAGTTGCTTACAGTAGCTATTCTGTTCTATTTTCAGTTTTTAAGGTTGTTTACTTTAAGAAACATGCTAATAGAGCAGAAAGGTGAGGCAGGCCTTTCAGGCTGGGCAGAACTTTGCTGCTTGGGTAAAATGTTTCCTAAGATTCCTAAGATTCAGGTCCTCACCTGCTTGGAAAGGATGATAATGTCAGGATGGGTGTTTTGATTAAACCATTTAAAATGGCAATTGCAACAATAAGTACAATTTTAACTTTCCATTTATTGTTAATATTTGCTTTTAAATAAATAGTTAAAGAAGCTATTATCATAGGAAAATACACACACACACACACACAAACACAGCCTCAGAAAACAATAAGCTGTGGTTTTTAAGTTCCCAACGATATGCTCCTCTATCTTCATATGACATCCTACGAACTATTTATAAGTAAATACATGGAGAGTTACCACTAAAGATCGCTTTTGCGATGTAAACTCTGATTTGAACAGTACATTTCATATGACACAAATCACATGAGTAAATAGAAAATTAGGACTATGCATCTGGACTGTTCATATAAAGACTATTATATGGGTGACTTAAAATTCTGCATTTAGGTAAGAAGTGTCAGATGCTTTTGAATTAAACAAAGAATGTATCCCTGATTAAAACATAGCCACTTAGTCATTAAATGGCTATCATAACCTTCAAAGGAGAAGATTTAAGGCAACACAAACAACCTTTCCATGTAAATATTCTAGAGTCAGCTCCAGACAGCTTCAACTGTGCGCCGCTAATGACACAGGTGACCCACGGGATTCCCAGATGGATTTAGGCTGTCTGCACTGCACTTTTAAAATGAGTTACAAAAAGGCCAACTCTCTGTTCTTCTGGTGCCATGTGTATATATTTTGGCTATTTTGGGATATAAGGTAATGGGGCAAAAGCACCTTTGGTTTCATTTTTCACCATAATGAGGAAAACCATTTGACATGTGCACCAATTCCAGTAGATAAGAGCAATAGAGCGCAGCACTGAAGTGGGAGGACAAGAATCTTAACCAAGGCTTACTGGGCCCTGGGCCATTGTTTTAGGATATTTTAAAACTTACTTTTAACTGACGGTGCCTGAGTCCAAATCGAACAGAAATGGCTATGAATTCTCACTAATCCACAAACGTTCCAAGAGATCAGAAACACCACAACGTAGATGCATACGGCACAGGACACAGATATTTCTGGGGGAAATGACTAACCTGTTTGTAAATCTGCACTGTGTATAATTGAAAGACTGCCCGTGCTATGTATCTGTAGATTATACCTTCAGTGTTGGTCAATGACAGCTCTGACAACTATTAAAAAAAAAAAGTCAAACTGTTTGCATTTCATTGTCGTGGGTGGTAAACAAGGGATGGCAAATGTATTAAATCATTTTTCCTAGCAAGGAGTCAGTTCTATCAAATCAACTAAAGATACTGTTTCATACCTTTATTTGAAACTTAATATATGTTAGACAGTTTCTTTTAAAAATTGTTAAGTAACCACAAACATAAAAAGAATACCTATGATTAAAAATAGAAGAAACTAAACAAAACAAGCAATACAAAAAAAGCTTTCTTATAAAAACAGGAAAACACCAAGACACACAAAAATCCAAAAACATAAACAAGACAACCCAAGTAAAATAAAACCTTTTGACTCTGACAACAAATACAAACATCAGCAAAAAGCAAATATTCTGCATTTGAGTGAAGACATTTAATTACTAGAGGATAATATAAACTAGCATTATGGAAAGATAAAGACAAATCTAAAATGTAAACAACAAGAGTGATCAAATGAACTTAACATGAAGAACTAAAGGGAGAAATTATGAAATTAAGCAAAAATAGTGCTTTCCACTGATAAAGGTTTTGGTCTATTAGGGAGCCATGAGTTATTAGCCTTTTTGTTTCAAATAAGTTACCAAACGATGTCAAGCCGAAACTGGTAGAAATGAATCACTGACAGAAATATTGTGGGGGAACCTTATCACACCTCCATTAGACTAATCCCAAGCTCTACAGTTATGAACTGTGTGACCCACAAAGGTTATTAAAACATAGTTGTCAAGGAACCGGGAGGGAAGTGTGTGCCGGGCCAAGGCTGCCAGCAGCGATCAGCGGCTGCCAGAGTAGCACAGGGGCCAAAACCAGCTTCGCAGACGAGAACGAGGCCTCGGCAGAAAGATGGACCCTTCACATATTTGACTCTATTGTCTAGTCTTACCTCCTCACTCGACTCGGGTTAATCTCTCTTTATATCACTCCGTTTCCCCCCTCCAATTTCTGACATGAATATCCCATTTTGAATAATGAATTCGTTTTTAAAATTTTGTAATTTTAAACTTGAGTTTGTAGGTAGAGCAAGAAAATAACAAAATCTGAACCAGTACTGGGTCTGACTTTCTTCCCCACTTGCCTGGGTTTTCATGGCAAAATGAACCTATCTTCATCTGTGTGCCAATTAAGGGGCTATTTAACCATCGTTGGGTCCCTTCCCCAATTAAGCCACCGTCTAAATGTTAGCTGAGTGAAACCTGCCCTACTTGAGCTACTTAAACTTCATCTTGCTTGCCGCTTCCTCCAAAATGCGTTCTTCGTGCGGGTTTATCTCACATTTCCTCAATCCTTCTAAACAGCATCCTGGTCTAAACAGTAGGTCCCAATGGTGAGAAGCATTTGCTTCAGTGGTGGTATTTGGTCTTTCTTGACGCTAATATATTCTGGAGCCTTGCTATTATTCAAGGTGTGGCCTGTGGACCGGCAGCACGGGCATCTCCTGGGAACATGCTAGAAACGCAGAATCTCCTACCCCACCTTAAACCCACTGCATCAGAATCCGCATTTTAACAAGAGTACCTGGGGATTCGCATGCACATGACAGTCTGAGAAGCATTGCTACTGTGACTGTTTCGTGCTAATAACGTTGGATACATCATTCAATACCATGTCCGACCAACCCCACTCCATGTTCACAATGTACATTGGCTTAATAAAGTCTCTGATAAAACTGTACTGAATAAGCCAATTTACTTTTTTCTCTGGTATTTTTGAAACCTATTCTTCCATGGATTCCCCCCATCCCATGATAACTATTAACATCCTGCAGAATTCCAATCTGTGGAGTGTTCTGGTTAATGCTGGACTAACGGACATAATATGATGAATGAGAGCAAATCACCAATGAGGCACGTCTTTGGATTTCAGTTTCCTTGCCCATTTGATGGGGACAGCACTGGGTCCTATTAATTAATCTAACAGTAGTTTGGAGGAAAAAGTGAAATAGATCTGAAAGCCCTGTGAAAATATGAGTGTTGAGAAAAATTCCACTCATTCATTATCCACTTAACAAATATTTATGAGTGTGTACTCCATCCTAGGTCTGTTCTGGGTGCGGGGGCTGCTGTAGTGAAAAAAGCAGACACAGTTTCTAGCTTCACAGAGCCAAAGACCAGTTCAAGTGAATTAAAGCTTAAGATCTATAGCCCACAAGGGTATGCACTAATTCCCCCGAGGTGACCAATTGCTAAGTCAATCCCATCAGTGGTATTTCAACTCAGAATTTATTTTATTAGCAGAATGCCTTCTCAAAACCACAAGGGAGTGAAGAGTGCCTACTAATAATCATAATGATGCTAACATTTATACAGAATTTATGGCATATGGGCAACCCAGCCCCTGATATAAGCTGTTTGACAATTTCTATGGTGTATATATTCTCACAGGACCAATTAATTTCAAGCTACCAATAAGATGTTACTGGATGTGGGGATGGGAGAATTTAGAGACTCAGAAGAGGTGTCCATTATCAGTCCTTGTGAGCCAGTACAGGCCAGCTGTAGCAAGTCATGAAATGGCTCATGCTAAGTAGTTCACATAAAATGAATCATAACTGATAAGAAAGCAACTGTTATATCCCCCATTTGACAGGTGAGGAAATTGAGGCATAGAAAGATCATGTAATTTCCAAGATCATGTGCTAGTAAATGGTAAATTAGGATTTGGATCTAGAGACCTATGACTCCAGAGGCCTCGCTTTTAGACACTATAGCCCAGTGCTTAGCAGAAAGCTCTGATATAATTGCTTGGGTTAGCGTCAGCCAAATCCCCCTCATTCACTCATCTATCACTCACTAACTCACCAGGAGTAGTCAGTGATGGGGGATATACTTTGGCTGAGATGCTCATAGTTGCTTCACTGGAGTGAAAATATTCTATGCGGGACCTAAAGTAAATCAACATTAGGATGTGGCTAATATACTATCACATGATTTCCTTGCTTTGTCCTTCCAGATAAATGAGATTGTCCCGAACTGCTGCTCAGGGATGGCGGTAGGAGATTATGCTAGAAGCTCAGGTGGGCACATGGGTGTGTGTGGAGTTTCTCTTATCTGAATGGTAAGAGTATTGCTTTGGATTAAGCTAAGGTTATTCTGGCCAGACGTGAATTGGCTAGGACGGTGTATTACTTGGCAAGGGCTCCCATAACCAAGTACCAAAAACTAAATGGCTCAAACAATAGAAATTTTTTGTTTCAAAGTTCTGGAGGCTGGAAGTCTGAGATCAAGGTGTCAGCAAGGTCTCTTCTGAGGGTTGAGAAAGAGAATCTTTTCCATCCCTCTTTCCCACCTTCTGGTGATTGGCTGGATTCTTTGCATTCCTTGGCATGTAGAAGCCTGGCACTGATCTGTGCCCTCGTCTTCATCTGGCATTCCCCCTCTGTCCAAATTCCCTCTTTTTATAAGGATATAAATGGTATAAGGATACCAGTCAGAGTGGATCAAGGCTCACTCAGTGACCTCATCTGAACAGATTATATCCTCAATGACCCTTCTGAGGTACTGGGGGTCAGGACTTTGACATACAAATCAGGGGAGATACAGTTCAACCCATGACAGACAGGTCCATCTACAGGAGCAAAACCTAACTATAACTGAAAAGTTTAAAGGTAAAATGATAAAAACCAAAAGTTTCTCTGTGAACTAACAAAGCCTGGAGGTGAGTAGCACGGGGCAAATATGGCAACCGTGCTTCTAAGACTCCTTTGCTCACCAGCCTACCATCCAAGCATGTACCCTGTTTTCAAGGTCCCGTATGTGGGCATCCATGTTCCAGGCTGTGGACTAAAGGAAGGGATGGGAAAAATGACTACATCACGTATATCTTAAAGAAGGTTCCCAGAATCTGTCTATATTACTCTGCTTATACGACATTACTTACACTTAGTAAAATGACTACTCGTTGCCTTAACAGAGTTGGAAAAATATAGTTCTTATTCCACGCATCTAGATGATTAGTGAAATTTGCTATTATTTGGAAGAATGGACCAAGAGATGTTGCCGGTCAACCGGCAACCTCTACCACAGATTATAAGGAAAACTTCAAAATCACACCACCTGTTAGGAGAGGGCAGGCTCTAAAAAGGGGAGCTGTTTGTAATGTCAGATACCCCATCTGATGGGGAAGGCAGGAGTGTTTTTTGAGGGGCAAAGGAGAGGCCCGAGTCTTAGAACAGAAACATTCTCTGGGATGCGGAGTCTTGGCTAAATAGAAGGGAGACATTTGCTCACTCTGGTCTTTAAAATGGCACAAGTATCCACAAGGGTTTGCAAGAGGTGAGATGTCAGCTAGAAAACTAGTTCCAAAGGAAGCACGATGGAAACTAACTAAGGACATGTGCCAAACAAGGCCCTTTTCTTTCAGGAGATCCACGGGAAAGGGATTAGAGCTAAAAGCCCCAGAGAACAAACAGTTATTTCACCAGCCAAATTATTTAGTTTTATGATACTCTATTTCTCTTTCTACTCATGAATTTACTATCGTTTATTTTTTAGCATTTTGTTCCTTTTTCAAGTCTGAGCCAGTTACTGAGTGAAGGCATTTTGTTCGCACTCAGGTCAGAATATTTAAATGATGAAGTGAGCCCATCCCGGGCCAACATAGTAGAGGCAGAGGTAGTTACTTTAGTTGCAGAGGTGGTACTACTTGGTCCGTTATGCCACACTTCCCTTCTAGAATTTCTACGCGAGTTGACTCTCGAATTTGTGTCTGTGTTTTACACTCACATCATTGAGTGGGCAGTTTCTATAGCTTCTTGGACACACTTTCACTCCCAGACTCTCTTCTTATTTCTCCTCTCTGCTCAGTCCCTGAATTCCATAGCCCCTGGTCCATGCCTAACCAAAAGGAAAAAAAGAAAAAAGAAAAAAAGAAAAGACTAGTTAGTAGCACTCTTCTTGCTCTGACAACCTCAGGAACCCACAACCAAGAAAACAAAGCAACACAAAGGAATGTGTGGATACCTGCAAAAACTCCTGAAAATTTCACACTAGGCTTTCATGCTGGTATGGGAAGGTCTAGCACGCCGCTGACTGTGGAACTGAGGTATGACATAACAAGAAGGATTTACCTCAGACTGTAGAAGTTACATCAAAATCCAGTCTCAGGCGGCTAGAGACAGAGCAGCCTTATAAACATTTCAGGAGAATGAAGAATAGCTCCAGGTATGAAGGTGTGAAGATAGCCTTAAAAGAGCATTTGAATGAAAATCTCCATCTTCAGAAAAGCATAAAACTGCTGTTTCAGGAAATTGAAATAGGAAGGAAAATAGTGAATGCACTGAGTAAGCAGAACAGAGATTTTCCTCTGTGATGCACCTGCTAGCATAGTGAAATGTCCCAACCAAACACTGACCTTGCTTCCTGCCTGTATATCGAGAGAGTGCAAGCTAATTAAACCTTCAGGTAAGCTTACTTGTGAAGATCTGGGAAGAACAGCAATAATTTTTCTCTCTCATAAAATATGACTTTAATTTTCTATATTTTAGCTTCACTGCTGTTAAGGATTACACAAATTGATTAAAGGGAATCTTGACAGAATTATAATTCTTAGCGTTTCAAAAACATAGATGGTTTAAATTTGAATACTCTGAATATGACATATTCTTTTTATTCTGATTCTAAGTAGTCTAAGTTTGGTATTTTGTTCTTGTTAACAAAGTTCACAAAAAGAAATAGAGCAGGAATTTTATATGAACAATTGGAGACATCTGAAACAAACTGAAGACACCTGAATGAAATATTTGAAACAAAGGCCTTTGAAACAAAGGCTACTTCTGTCTATGCCCAGAAATATAATCACTATAGCTATAAGACAAATATGAAAGCAACTTGGTGTTTACCTAAATAGCTTAGTTGGTTTGTAGAAAGCATTTCAGAGCCTTGGGGACTTGAGTATTTAATGTAAAGTTCAGAAGCTTCTTTTTTTTTTTTTTTTTAATGTTTTATTTATTTCTGAGGGAGAGAGAGACAGCGTGAGCAGGGGAGGGTCAGAGAGAGAGGGAGACACAGAATTCGAAACAGGCTCCAGGCTCTGTGCTGACAGCTCAGAGCTGTGGGGCTCAAGCCCATGAACCGTTAGATCATGACCTGAGCTGAGGTTGGACGCTTAACCGACTGAGCCACCCAGGTACCTCCATAGAGGCTTCTCTTGATTTGGAGTTTTATTAAAGTGAAAGTTGAAGCTCATTTGCAAAAGTGGAGAAGTCCTTTTCTTGATCATCTCCCTAATTTATTTGTGAGTTACAGACTCTTTCTGCCACCAGCTTTCTGCCCAGCAATGGATGCATCTAGTCCTACGAGGCTATGCTGTCTACAGAGACAGTCCACAGGTGAAGGGCTGGAGCCAGTGCCAGAGGTCTGGGGAAGATAAACAGAGAATCAGGGGAGGCCAAGCCACAGGACGCACCTCAGTAGTCAGGAAACAGGATTTTTCAGGACATGGACATCATAGCACAAGACTAGATGTGCAGGAGACAGGGTTTGCATGCTCCCCTTTAATCTGAATACAGAGGGCTTAGGAAGGGCTTTGGAAAGCAATATGAAAAAATGAATTTATCTGGTTAACACTAGATGGCAGTGAATGATAATACTTAGTAGGAAATAGGAACTGGGTGTAATTAATAATGACATTATGGACATGTTTCGACTGTCTTGAGTCTTGACATAGAACCACAAAAATCACCTGATCCATGCTTGGCTTGTTTTACTGCTTTTGCTCTAATCCAAGTGAAATATTAAAGGCATTAGTTTTTCCCTTCTCGAAAGGCAACTATAGTTTTGTTTCGGTCTTCTGCATTACCGTCAGTTTCCCTATTCGTTTTGGTGCTGTGATCTTTCCTGTTTGTGTGCCTTACTGTAAATTCCTCTTTGAAAGCATATATGTATACACATCTACTTACGTATACAGGCTCTTCAAAGACGGGGAACATAGTTCATCCTTCTATTTATTTGGTTGTTGCTGATATCAATTGTTACTAAAATGCTTTAAATGTTTTAGACTTGGAGGGCCCTTAATAAAGACTAAAGCCTTTAAATATATATTTCATTAGTTGTTTCGCCATATGTGAAGTACGCCTGTGGTATTTGTTTTCCAATTGTTAGTTTCAGTTACTAAAAGCATGTAATATTCCTAAAGGAATTGTTATATTTCTGTATCCTCAGGAAGTAGAAATTTAGACCATCAGAGCTGAAAGGGGCCTTAACAGTCACGTGGTACAAATTTTCAGATGAAGTAACTAAGGTTCAGAGGAGTTCAGTAACTTGCTACAGGTCACACAGCTCATCAGTGACAAAGTTAGAAATAGAAGCAAGGTATCTTGGCCTGCATAGTTTCTTCATTACTTTTTAAGCTCCCAGGCCAAAGGTGCTGAATGGAGAAGAAGTAGGTACCAGGCTGGGGGTAATGTCCTGTGTATGGTCATTTCCTTGCAGCTGGCTTCTACAGCCTTGAAGCCCAGCGAGATGGAACAGAAGTTCCGCACAGGCTCTGTAAACTTCAGTTAGGGGCAGGACAGTCAAAGTGGTGGGAAATGAAGGACAGGCTCCTTTAAGCCACTGAAGCAATCCCCCTCCAAAGGGTGTGTGTAAGTTCCTGACTGTCGCTGCCTTCAGGAAGAAATGGGCGTCACCAATCCTAAACGTAAAGGAGGCTGGCAGGTTGGGGCTCTATCCATGCAGCGGCACAGTCTGGGACCACACAGGTGGTGTGACCCCGGAGATGTGACCGCCCGCCACAGCGCCTGAACTGTGCACCACTGCCTGCCTGGTCCCTGCCTCTGTCAGGACGCAGACCCAGCTGTCCTTTCTGAAGCCGGACGCCTCCCCTCCTCTGTCCCCATCCCCAGCGCCCCTTCCCTGGGGTGGTGCAGGCATGAATGCTACCCAGTTGTCAGCGAGGCCAGGCTGCCAGTCCAGGCTCTCCCACCCCTCAGAGATAATCTGTAAGAGCACAGGGACCACAGGACACTGGCAGTGGCGCAGCTTGCCGGAGGACAGGGGCACCGGACGCAGGGGACCTGACGCGAGCAGCCCAGCTCTACTTCCTCCAGCTCCAGCTCATCCCAGGCTTACAGGGATACACACTTGCTCTTGGAAATTGTGGGGCCAGGCTGGTCTGCTGCTCAAAGGAAAAGAACACAAACCAAACAAAACAAAAAGTCCTCAAACTTTACTACACTTAAGAAAACTGCAAGATTTAAGGAATTGGGCCTTGGTGGGAGCTCCTTGTAACTTCTGTCGTCTGCCAGTAAGGATGTGTGTGGGGCCTCTGCTAAGCGCCAGGACTGGGCCAGGCACGGGGGTTGCCACGGTGAGCGAGACAGACGGTAGTTCCTTCTTCTCTCACGGAGCTTCACGTTTAGAGGAAGACTGACGCGGAGGGAAAAGGCAGTTACTGCGTCGAATGCGGACCCTGGAGATGACCTACAGTGGCTGCTGAAGCTGCTGGGGCTGGTGCCCCAGAGGCACCTGTTCAATTTCAGGAACCATGTCAGCCACTTGTTAAACACGGGGCCGCAACTGAAATCAGCAAAGGTGGGAGAACTGAGAGCACTGAAATCAGCAAGTGTCACAAACCGGTGCTTTCCCCAAGTGCCTTGTTAACCCTTCGCCCGCCCAGCATTGGAGGTAAGGGCACGATCTCATGGAGGCTTTCACCTTGCTGCTACCCAGGATGTAGTCAGCATGTCTGATCACCAGCCGGGCTGGGAGGGCTGGGAAGGGAGCCAGGGCGTCTGACCTCAGGGTAAGGGAACCACCTGTGGGTGTCCTTTCCTTCTCTGCATTAGTAATCTGAGGAGAAGGATTACTTTCTAGGCCATCTGTGCCAAGCGGGTGGCCAGGTAGTATAGATGGGACACCCACATGTGGTGCAGCAGAAACATCTGGGTTAGGGAGGTTTGAGGAGTTCAAGTACATGCCCCTGGAGCACTCTCCTGAACTTTGGACACCAGCCTTCCACCATCAACATTTTGCCTGATCTATACCTTCTCTTCTATCAATAACTTCACATTTTCCTTAAATTGGCTTGCTTTATCCCCCAACACAAATATATTAAGGGAAACTTTAGACACTACTATTAAGGGAAATCCCTATTGTTTGTAATAAATAGAAAGTAATCATAAAAACTAAGTGCAGTGAAAACAAAGCGATGCTATTAAATTCCAGCTTTGAGCTTGAGGTCTGCTTAAAGAGTAAACTGCAATGCGTGTACAAGATAATCTAGTGCCACCTGGCAACGTTCTTCTGGAGGTTATGAGAATAATTGAAATCAAAAGGGAAATGACTTGGGGCACCTGGGTGGCTCAGTCGATTAAGCATCTGATTCTTGGTTTTGGTTCAGATCATGATCTCATGGTTCGCAAGGTCAAGCCCCACGTTGGTCTCTATGCTGACAGCTCAAAGCCTGCTTGGGATTCTCCTGCCTCCCTCTCTCAAAGCAAACAAACAAACAAAAAGGAAATAACTTCATCAATGGGTGATTTGACATTATTCAATATTTTATCAGAGTATCACTTAAAATTGTCATCAAAGGGATGATGAGGATGATATATCATAGTGACATTTCCTGAACACTTTATGTGTGTCAGATGCTGTTCTGAATAGCTTCTGCTCTTCTATGGTAATTGGATATTAATGGAACTCTCTCCTTTATTCAGTCTCTGCAAGGTCTGTTGTGATTCTACTTTGGTCTTTTTCTACCCATAATGCTTTAGCTGATTTTATTTCTCCAGAACCTGAAGGCAAACACAATTCACTACTATGAGAGTTATCTTCCAATGAGCACATAATTCATCCTTCTAAGTAACTGATAAACATTATTTTTAAAAAATGTCTTCAGGGGCGCCTGGGTGGCTTAGTCGGTTAAGCGTCCGACTTTCGCTTAGGTCATGATCTCGCGGTTCGTCGGTTCAAGCCCCGCGTCAGGCTCTGTGCTGACTGCCAGCTCAGAGTCTGGAGCCTGTTTCAGAGTCTGTAACTCCCTCTCTCTGTGACCCTCCCCTGCTCACGCTGTCTCTCTCTCTCTCTCCTAGAAATAAATAAAACATTAAAAAAAAATTAAAAAAACATGTCTTCATCCTATTACTGTTATGAAAACAGAAATAAAATATTTCCCCCAAAATAAAATTAAGCTTTCTTGACTGATTCATTCAACAGATATTTATTGAGTACCTATCACAAGGAGCAGCAGGTGGACACAGGGGATGAGCTTCCCTAGCTGATGGCCCAGACAGAGTCCCTGAAGTCACCGTCTCTCCCCGAACGTGGACAGAGCAAATGATTACGTTGATATCAGCAGTTATCTGAAAGAGTTTACTTAGGAACAGAAGGAAAGCCAGGGGCTGAAGTTCATGATTAAGAGACCAGACTTCCAAAAGGGGGAGATAAATAAAAAGAAGTACAGCCTGGTGATTAGAATTAATAATACTGTATCATGTACTTGAATGTTGCTAAGAGAGCAGATCTCAAGTGTTCTCACCACACAAAAAACATGGGAACTATGTGAAGAGATGGAGAAGACAGCTAAATATTATGGTGGTAATAATTTTGCAATTTATAAATGTATCAAATCAACACATTGTACACCTTAAGCTTAAATACACTTAAATCCCTTGCACAGGCAAAGTCCTAGAAAGATGGTCCACACATTAACTTCAGATCTGTGAGCCTTTGCCCTAGCTACCTTCTTTGGTTAGCAAAAAAGTTTTCCTTTATAATTCACATAACAGAAAGACTGTTACTGTGTATTCTATTATCTCATTTTTCCCCTTCTCTCTCTATAGAAGCTCATTTCCCCCCATGTTTTTGATGAAATATTCTATCTAGACCTCTCCACACCTTTATTGCCTTCCTATGATTACAGTCACTTATTAATGCGGTCTTTAAAAGGCTTGGATGCAGCTGGAGCTTCACAGCCATTCCCCTCACCATGTCTAGAGCGAGTGGGCAGTGCTGTGTCTTATCACTATGGGATGCAGGTTAAAGACATTAAAAGAAGCGTAAGAAGCCAGAATGTAATGCCCAGGCAAGTCCAACCACTTACAGGAGGTGAAGCCAAAACAGGAGGTGTCGACCATTTACCGGAGGCGGGGCTGGGATGACCTCCAGGCCACCTGTGAACAGAAGAAGCCTGGACATTTCTTCTTAGTGCATTTTCTTTCCCTTTTGAACATCTGGTCCATTTCCTAATGGTAATTTAAATGTAAGATGTGTGTGGTTTTCATTTTGTTTGGAGAAGGAGGGATAAGAACATTTTGGTTGTCACAAGTAGGGTGCAGGGAATGCTACTTGCATTTAATGAGTACGAGGCTAAATAAATGTTCTACAATGTACTGGACAGCTCTGACAACAAACACTTATGCCCCAAATGCCCACAGCCCAGGGTGGATACACGTGGGGTTGGAGGAGCAATATTCGGATCTCTATAATCTGAAGTCTCTAATACCCTGCAAGAGTTAAAACAGGCACTGAGAAGGGCCATCACTTAACTGGTCTCTGGAATTTCCAGAAGATCCGGTGCTTTTATCTCCTGTCACAGTGCATGGACTCATTCATAGATGTAGTTATAAGATTTTAAGATACCCTTAAAATGGGTTCTCACTACCCACATGGATGTCCCCCTCGATGCTAGATCAATTTCTCACTAAGAGACCTTTGCTAATTCTTAAACTACCTCCTTACTTTGCATTTCTGTAACTCCACTCAGCATCACATCTGAAAATAGGCAGATTAGTCAGCATTGCATCTGAAAATAGAAAGATTAGTCAAAACCCAAAAATGAACGTCTTCTTTGGTGTTTGCCTCAAAAGCAAAGGGCTCAACCACCAATCACAGCTGCATCCCACAAGGCGTTACAGCAAGAAGTGCGGCACAAATGCACTTGTAGGTGGTCAGCCAGACAGACAGGGCCCCGACAGTGCTGGTAATGGTGACAGCAAGAAGGAGCTGCAGCGCTCGGCCTCCGTGGTCGGCTTGCTCACACTTCAGCCGGTAAGACTGACATTTCTTTCAGTTTAACTAAACAGATCTGGTGGAATGAATCGCATTTTATAAGGCTGGGGCTTCAGAGAATTGTTCTGTTTCTTTATTTTACAAGTTGAGTCACTGTCAGCTTCATGGTTTTTTTCAGACGTTACTCGGCCATCAACAGACGGTGAACAGCGGAACAGGATGGCGTTGGCAATGTTGTAAGGTCGAGCAGTTGTAGGAAGTAATATATAAGGGAAATTTAAATTATGGCGATTATAAATGCATATTATATACAACTGAATAGTATATTTTTATATTTTAATATTAATGTAATTATTACATACATTTATATAATTATATATATCGTGATATATCCATCATGATATTATATATCATATCTATTGTGGGCAGCTGCAATGACAGGGTGTGGGGAGAAGTGTGTAAATAGAGTTGTGGAACACCAACAGGACGGGGAAGTGGGCGGGGCTAGAGCGAGGCCGGAGGGCAGAGTAAACAGGGCTTGTTTGGAAAATAAAGACGATCTTCTTAAGTTCGGTGCTCTCCGGGTGCAAATGGGGGTGCAAATGGCATATGTCTGATCCCACTCTGTGGTAGCGAGACTCCTCTTCACCTTGGGTAAACAGGAAATTACCACCAAGGAGCGCACCGTGGGACAGAGGAACTGCTGTGTCACCCTGCGCACTGTGGGCTGCAGCTCCTGGATTTACACATAAATACTGCAGAGCTTTAAATGGCAAAAGGCTAGATCTGTTTACCTCCGCACTGTGTACTTGGGAATTACGAAAAAATTTAAGGAAATAATTTACTGTTGTAGTAAAGGCCCTGAGTGAGATATTTACAACATAAAATTCCTTCCCTTGAAAAATGTGGGGAACTCTGTTGCAGGAACTCTTAAAACAACATACAGGACAGAATGCTCATTCTGCAGATGAAAAGCTGAGAGCACCCTGTCCTTCCCCAGCACCTCCAACTATCAAGCAAGCCAATTTGAACTGAAGAGGAGACCCTTCTCTCAGGCTCTCCGTGCCTGATTTTATCAGAGATTCACTTTCTGTCTCTCATGAATTTGCCCCCTTTCAGGAATGGGCTCGCCAAACGGCCGCTCCGCACCTCTGTTCTGAACCTTTGCGCGGGGAACCAGAAAGCCTGGTCATTATAGAATGCTTGGGTACTGGCCGTCAGGGCGCTTCACAGACGTGTCAGGGGCAAAAGCTAGATGGTTACCAAGAGATCCTAAGATTTGCTCAGGGCTGAGCAGATAGGAGGTGCCTGGGACAGCACTGGCACCCTGGGCTTCTGACTCTGGGTTCAGGGTTATGTCTGCTTCTCCTAAAATGCTGACAGTCCCGGACCTCCGGGCAGCCATACTCCTAGACCCACAGTAGTCTGAAGGAAGGGTTCTCTCCAGTCAACCTAATAACAGAAACCCATCTGCGTGTGTAAAGCAAACCTAAGGATGTTTGATCTAAAGGAAAGGATGAAAGATAGCCCACATATACTCGCTTTTTCTAGAAGCCTCAGAGAGGTGGCCCAAGTGCCTCAAATGTACCTTCAGCGCAGTCCAGGATCACTTTAGCTTTAGTATTTGAGGGCCTTGTAGAAAGAAAACGATTGTTATTAGAAGCACAAATAGCACTGAGACCAACTACAATTCCACTTCCTACCAATTTACTCTCAGATAAATTTCTGGCTGTCAAACTTCGTGAGATTCAGATACCATTTCTACAAAAGGGGAAAAAATAGCACCTTCCTTGCTGGAGAGTTCCTTGCTTTAAGAATTCCACTCAAAGATTTGCCAGTCAGGGTGTGGCTCCAGAGCCAGCATTTTCGGAAAGCTCCTCATGCCATCCTGCTGCAGAGCCAGACGTAGGAGCCACTGGTTGATTACAGTGAGTCCGCGAAAATGAAACGATTATCTCAGGACAATAAGAGACATATTTGCACTTGATGTTAACGCAAACCAGGCATGAACCTGGGAGGATACTATCCTAATTCAAGAAAGGCTTAAATTTAGCATGTATAAATTTAAAAAAAAATTTTTAATGTTTTATTTATTTCTGAGAGAGCGAGAGCGAGAGCGAGAGCAAGCGTGAACAGGGGAGGGGCAGAGAGAGAGGGAGACACAGAATCTGAAGCCGGCTCCAGGCTCTGAGCTAGCTGTCAGCACAGAGCCCGACGTGGGGCCTGAACCCACGAACCGTGAGATCATGACCTGAGCTGAAGTCCGACACTTAACCGACTGAGCCACCCAGGTGCCCCTCGCATGTATAATTTTATAGGCTAAGCTTAAGAACGGGAAACCAGCAGGCCCTGTGCCTGCTCGCAGGGTTTTCTCAGCTTATTTGTTTTCTCAGATCATTAAAGTGGGGAGTGATCAGCTCTTTATGTGAGCAAAATGCCTCTCAGAAATTATATATAAATATCAAAACAAATTAAAACTTCACTGGTGTGTTAGTTTCTTACATTTTCCCACTAAGCGATATTGGCTAGACCTCTTCTTATTCTCACATTGCTTTGTGTTCTTTAAAACTGGTATCAATTTCTTTCTTTCTGAAAAATAAATACTGAAAAGTATCTGGAATGGATGCTCTCATTCCAAGAAACTGGAGGTGGGCAAATCCTTTAGATCATCTCGTCTATCCTGGGGACAAACACCGGAAGAGTATACTGTAACACACACGGATTAAACACACGTTTCTATAATAAAATTTCACAAACGTCTCCTGCCTTGTGCTTCATTATCTTACGGAATGTACCTGAAACAGCCACGGTTGTTTGAAGGTAGATGTTCGTTTTTAGTTGTTTCGTTTCCCCAGCTGAGTTTCAAGGGGGTCCTTGGTCCTCTTCATAAGCTTTCTTCAATGTCAGGGACCCTCCCTGCTCTTCCCTGTTCGTAGCTGGGCCCGGGCGGCACCTCTTAGCAGGTACAAAATGACTAAGTAACTTTTAGTAATGTCAGTCCTGTGCTGGGTTCTTAATGCAAGACCACTTTGTGACCCTGCTCAATTATTTTAACTCTTTCTTCTCCCCAAGGTGTCCCTCAACCAAAGCACAAGCCACTATTAAAACATGATTATAAATCATGGTTATTTGCCCACTGACCTTTCTTATGCACCAAAAAAAGAAGCCGTGAGCTCTGGGGGCTCAGACCTAACTTGGACAGTGCCTCTGCTGTTGATGAATCTTTATGGAAGCCTTATCTTACATTTTTAACAGCAAAGCTCGGGCTCTGTTTTACTGAAGCTGTTTATATATCTAATCAGAGTAGATCAGGAAATGTGGTTGACAGCATGGGGCTGCCTGAGAAACATAATATTTGCTGGCCAGCTTGAAGGCGACCTCTCAGCATAGAGGCATGATCAATGAAGTGTGCCTGAGGCCCTGTTTAGATTAAGGGAAATAGCACATTGGTGGCCACATTCATCCCAAGCAAATCGTTTTCCCTCATGCAGGCTGCAGCGAAAAGCTTTCCAATAAACTGATGACAGGATTAAACACAAGCAACCCCTCATGTGCCCCTCGTGCGGCTGCCGGCCACAGGCGGGGAGGAACGCGGCTCTCCGGTTTGACNGCCCACACACTACCCTGCCACTAAGTAGCTGCGTGGCCTACGGCAAATTCATATCTATCTCTGGGACTTGCTTTCATCATTTGTAAAAGAGAGCTGCATTAGTCAGGGTTCTCCAGGGTTAAAATACATGAGAGAGAGAAAAAGAGAGAGAGAGAGAGAGAGAATATGAATGAATGAGAACATGATGTATTTTAGGAATTGGTACCCAGGATTGTGAGGGCGGACAAGAAAATCTGCAGTTGGGGTCCCAGGGAAGAGCTGATGCCCCTTCTGGTCCAAAGTGCTCCGGACCAGAACTCCCTCTTCCCCAGGGGAATTCAATCTTTCTTCTCAAGGCCTTCAATGGTCGGGATGAACTCAGCCGCTTTGGAAGTACTCTGCTTCACTCAGAGGCTGCTGATTTGAAGGTTTCTCTCATCTAAAACATGCCTTCCGAGCCACGTCTCGGTTGGTGTTTGGCCCCTGGCTTGGAACCATGAGTGCAGGGCCTCGCCACGATGACACATAAAATCAACCATCACAGGGCATCATGGTAACATTTCGCTCAGACAGTTCTGAGGAAAATGAAGCGCTCGTGCCAAAAAGACACTCGGCGCAGGCCTCAATAATGGACTCTTCGTGTCCCAAGATTTGGGGCCGATTGATTAATAATGCAAGGTTAAATTTTAAAACATTAGAAAACCTGAGTTACCCCTGGACGTGGTTCAGCATTCCCATCGGACAGCACCTGTTTCACCTTCCGTCTCCACCGCACCGAGGGGGTCTCTGACATCGGCTTCAGGCTTGGGCGGGTGTCCCTGGAGAGTGAAGGATGACACATCTGTTGCAAAGGCAACTTTATCGGCTGCGAGACTCTTTAAAGACTTACCTTCTGTTGCTGAAAACCAATAAAGAGCCTTGTGGGCACAGTCAACTGCTCGTGGATGTTTTCCTACATGTGGCCCCAGCTACTTGGAACACAGAGTAGCGCGTTGAGGACTCATTTAATTTACAAAGTGCTTACCCCAGAGTTGGAAAAGCGTGCTGAGGAATGTGGCCTCCACGTCTGTCTTGTTCCCCGTGGTATGAAATATGGCCGCAAAGAAAACTTCATTGTTTCCATTGCAAGGTC
>NW_027527951.1:4140638-4140988 GCF_008692635.1 Crocuta crocuta
GATTTATTAGGAGTCGTAGAGGGCTCAGCAAACTCGGAAGGTACCTTTGTATCCTACAGCACTCAAGACTGATTTAATTTCATGTCAGTCCTGGAACTGCAACCACAATATGAACTGCAACTTTATAAATGGCCCCTTGGAGCAGCTGCCCTTGCAGGTGGGGAGGCAAATGGGTGGAAAAGTGGAGGAAGCCGGACGACCGAGAGTCGACAGACTGAGAGAGCAGATACATTTCACCAAACTCCGCGGTTCGCCTCTGTCCCCCATCTCACCCCCAAAGCCCCTTCTTTCCCTTTTGTTTGTCTCCTGCTGAAATATTCTTTTTTTTTTTTTTTTTTTTTTTCGGGGGG
>NW_027527951.1:4141061-4152222 GCF_008692635.1 Crocuta crocuta
GAGGTCAGGTGAGATGTGAGGGAGAAACTGGATTATGCTATCACAGTATATAAGGCTTTTGGATTTCCAAAGATTATTTCCTCAAAATCCTGCTTGTGAGAGACACAGAATAAACAGAGTAAAGCCTAATTTAAGTCTCCTCTCACAATAGCGTCCCTGATGAGGATGTTAAAACAAACTGATGTCACTAAGGAAACAAAGACTCAGAAGCACTGACTTCTTACAGGAGCTAGAAAATGTGGTTTAGTTTCATAGCATCAATTAAGCCATGTCTTAAAATGAGCATGCACCAGTTACTGGAAGGAAAGCACATGCCGAGGGTCAGGGCAAATCTCCCAATAGTCTGGTTCTGTTGCAATTTTGCAGGTGGTTGTGGCCGGTTCTCTTTGACTGCTTGGAATTATTCTGGACCAAGCATTCATAGACAATGTGGGGACAGCCTTGGTGATGAGATGATCACAGTAGCTTGACAGAGGTATTCCATGCCTTGGAAAGCATACCTGTGGTTAAATCTAAAAAAAAAGGAAATCTTTTAAAAGAAATGTATCCTAAAAATAAAGTTAAAAAACACAAGATAAGGGGCGCCTGGGTGGCTCAGTCAGTTAAGCGTCTGACTTTGGCTCAGGTCATGATCTCATGGTCCTCGGATCTGAGCCCTGCATTGGGCTCTATGCTGACAGCTCAGAGCCTGGAGCCTGCTTTGGATTCTGTCTCCCTCTCTCTCTCTGCTTCTCCCCTAGTCATACTGTCTCTCTCTCTCTCCAAAATAAACGTAATTTTTTTAAAAAGCACAAGATAATGAAATATATTAGCACAGGTTGCTAGCTCTAATTTTCAGGTTTGAAGTACATGCTCTTATACCATTGACTATACCCATTATAATTATAATTCATCAGCTAACACAGACCCACAGTCTCCATGTTTTATAAAGAAAGGTGTTCTTCATGCTACTCACATTTCAGATATTTAGGCAGATTTCTAGAATGAACTTAAATGCTTATGTTTGCTCTGGACCAAACTGGTCCCTACATGGCTTTGCACTGGGTATTTTAACAATTAGAGAACAAAAAGAATCACAGCTATACATTTACAAATCTCAAGACTGACCAACATCTGCCACCCTTATGAAGAGAGCACACTGATCTATAGCATTACATACATGTGCACAGACAGTTCCCTAGCAGCCCACGTACAGGTTAATCTGGCACAATTTTACACTATTCATGTGTTGTGTGCTCACTGCTTTTTTTTTTTTTATCTTTTAATGTTTCTTTATTTTTGAGAGAAAGAGAGTGCAAGCAGGGGAGGGGCAGAGAGAGAGGGAGACACACAGTTGGTAGCAGGCTCCAGGCTGTGAGCCGTCAGCACAGAGCCCAGCTGTGGGTCTCAAACTCACGGACCATGAGGTTACGAACTGAGCCGAAATTAGATGCTTCACTGGCCAAGCCACCCAGGCGCTCCTCTGCTCTCCCTTTAATAAAGGGATTTCCTCGGTGGTACCTTGCCTCTGAAATCAAACATAGAAGAACCACAATAATATATTTCTTGTCCCACACTTCAAAGCAGAAAGGTGGGTTTTAGTCTGGGTTCACTGTCGTCTGCCTGATCTGCATTTCCAGCTCCTCACTCAGCATCCAGCATCACCCAGCTACACCAGAATTTTAACGGGTGGGATTCAAACCTCACAGCCATTCGGACACACGTCTCATGCCTGAGCTGTACGCTTGCTTCAGAACCGAGAGGGAGGATAGTTAGGTAGTGTATTCCTTTACTGCAGCGATAAGGTGTGTAACAGTAGGAAGGATTAAAAATATGTATCTCATTCCCAGACGTTTCTACCACTCCTGGCGACACGCTATTGTGAATGCACTAAATGCCACGGAGTTTTTCACTTTTAGGGGCATCTGACGGCCTCAGTTGGTTGAGCATCTGACTTTGGCTCAGGTCATGATCTCGAGGTTTGGCTCGTGAGTTCGAGCCCTGTGTTGGGCTCTCTGCTATCACCCAGAGCCTGCTTCAGATCCTCTGTTCCCTCCCTCTCTGTGCTTGCTCTCTTAAAAACAAATAAAACATTTTAAAAAGTCATTAATGCTAATTTTACCTCAATAAATTATTTTTTTCAGAATGTATTCATCCACGGAGCAGTCAGCTAAATGATCAAAGTGTCCAGCGATATCCTCCCCCAGGGTGCCTTCTCCCCTCTTCTTTCTTTTGGTTGCATTTTAAGCCTCCTGGTATCGGTCCTGTTAACCAGGCCTGGTCCCGGCACACTGTGAGGTAGGTGAAGGGTGGCCGATGGACTCCCTGGCCCCTGCTGTCCCTCTCGTCTGCTCCGTCCGGCCCCCATGTCTTCTGGTTACTCGGTACTTCCAATCCCAGAGAAATGACCCTGAATGAACATATTTGGAGGTAGTGGATTGATGGTTTGCTCCCAAATGTTGGAGTTTTGTTCAGCCAGTTACTCACCAAACATATTCTGAGCATCTGTGTATGTCAGGCATGTTGTGTGCTGGGTACTGATGCATGGTGCAGTGGTGTCGGCGACCCAGACGGGCTGAGAAGTCATTCCTGCTCGCAGGCAGCTTGGTCTGGTCGGGGGAAGAGCAGAGAAATCTGGATACTGAATATGGCATGTGCTGTGAGACCTATGCTTCACACAGACGGTGGCATGTGAGATGAATACTGACTGGCAAGTGGTTCTTTCCTGGGCTACAGGAGAGGTACAGCCGGGGAGAGAAAGTCATGGAGCTGTGAAAGGGTCAGAGGTGTTCCAGGAAAGGTAAGAATTTCATGTGCCTGAAGCAAAGACAAGGGATCAGTGGCTGAGGAGCTCTGAGCCTAGGAGCAGCCTTCTAACAGTCTGGGATTTTCTCTTTTATCCTAGCTTAATCTTTCTATCATAAGCATTTCATTTTAAAAGCAGGAGAAAGGTTAATAGCACTACATAAAACCATAGATGAACCAAAACTAAAGGAGTATTGATCTAAACTAATTGAAATGCATCTATTTGTGTGAACTATGCCACAAATAATCCCATCAAAAGAGTAATATAATATTTGGGAAAAATTCTAGTTGTGAAAATAACCAAATAAGGACATTTGCATACTTTGGTATTAAAAAAAATCAACCTGAGTACTATAAAAATTAGCAAATCCCTTAAACAAATGAGATAATGAGATCTCTCCTCTTGTGAAATAATGGTAAATTTAAAGCATTTAATCATACTCATTTAGTCATTAATAAAATGAATGTTGCAAAGGTGGTTCCTAAATATCAACATTTAATTATAGAATTCTAAAGTGAAGTCAGAATATTTGGGTATTGGTAAAGGATTTGAAATTTTGTTCCCAATTTCCAATTATGCACTGCCCTTACTTATGCAATATATTGAAAGGGAAAGAATAACACTAGCAAAATTCCAACCTAACACAATGAGGAAGGTTGGAAACTAAGCTTTGATTTTTAGAAAGTCAATACATGTAAATGAACATTCAATTTCATTATTAAAAGCTTTATGGAGTTGACCTTGTAACTGACAAGGAAGAAGTAAGTGTACAAGGCAAATAAAATGAAAACATTTCATCCCATCAGATATTTTGAAATTTTACTTGTAAAATTTAAGGAAAAAGTAAATAATAAAAGTAATAAAAAAGACAAAGTAAATAATTCCAGAAAAACGTATTTGGAAGAGATTTACAGCCTGCCAGAAAAAGACCTTTCATGTGTATGGGGACAGTTTAAACTCTAATGCTTTACCACGTTTCCTGGATTTACTTATCAATTTCCAGTAATTTACTTTTATAAAAGTGTTACTAAAGATTTTAAGATTAACCTTGAAAATCTGTTAATGTAGTAATAAAAAATAAAAACTTATTGTCCTGATTTTGTAAATGTCATAACAAATCATGAATCAAATATTTTTAAGGTATCCCTTTTTATATAATAAGACCTAATTGTGTAGTTTATAGTCTAAAAAGTTGGAAGCTTCTTTTAGGTGCTATTCACTGTTAGGTACCAATGATAAACAAGGTTTTGTTGTTACAGTAATGTATACACTACTTGTGTGTAGATAAACTTTCAAAATTCTGTAAACATTTATTGAGTTTTCGTGACACGTCTGAAGTAGAGGGAAGGAAAAACTAAATTTTTGTTTTTTAAAGCGTAGTCTTCATGCCCCATGTGGGGCTTGAATGCACAACCCTGAGATCCAGAGTCATATGCTCTACTGACAGAGACAGTCAGGGAGCCCAAAAAACATTTTTTTTAACCGGAAAAAAACTTCTTTTGCATTCCAGACTCTGAGATAGGAATTTATATTTTTGTCATTTTACCCAAAATCTAGGAGGTAGCTGCTACTCCCTCAACATCACAGCTGGTATGTGGAGATATTTTCTTTAAAAATAAGGTGTGCTACGACAAAGGAATCAATAAAACTAATAGGCAACTGACAGAATACGAAAAGATAGTTGAAAATGACATATCAGATAAAGGGCTAGTATCCAAAATCTATAAGGAACTCCCCCAACTCCACACCTGGAAAACAAATAATCCAGTGAAGAAATGGGCAGAAGACATGAACAGACACTTCTCCAAAGAGGACATCCAGATGGCCAACAGACACATGAAACGATGCTCAGCATCCCTCCTCATCAGGGAAATACAAATCAAAACTGCACGGAGATACCATCTCACGCAGGTCAGAGTAGCCAAAATAAACAAATCAGGAGGCTACAGATGTTAGCGAGGATGTGGAGAAACGGGCACCCTCTTACACTGTTGGTGGGAATGTAAACTGGTGCAGCCCCTCTGGAAAACAGTGTGGAGGTTCCTCAAAAACTTAACAATAGAAATCCCCTATGACCCAGCAATTACACTGCTAGGAATTTACCCAAGGGATATAGAAATGCTGATGCATAGGAGCACATGTACCCCAATGTTCATAGCAGCACTTTCAATGATAGCCAAATCATGGAAAGAGCCTAAGTGTCCATCAACTGACAAATGGATCAAGAAGATGTGGTTTATCTGTACAATGGAACACTACATGGCAATGAGAAAGAATGAAATCTGGCCATTTGTAGCAATGTGAATGGAACTCGAGGGTGTTATGCTAAGTGAAATAAGTCAGGCAGAGAAGGACAGATACCATATGTTTTCACTCATATGTACAACAGGAGAAACTTAACAGACGACCATGGGGGAGGGGAAGGGAAAAAAAAATAGGAAGAGGGAGGGAGGCAAACCATGAGAGACTCTTGAATACTGAGAACAAACTGAGGGCTGATGGGGGTGGAGGAAAGGGGAAGGGGGAGATGGGCATGGAGGAGGGCACTGTGGGGATGAGCACTGGGTGTTATATGGAAACCAATTTGACAATATACTATAAAAGAAAAAAAGTAAGGTGTGTGCTAAACATTTGCAGAAAAATTAATGCTATTCTTTTTTAAACTCTTCCAAAAAAAATTGAAGAGAAAGAAATAGTTCCAAAGTCATTTTACATCTAGAAGTGTGTTTGCTAGTTCACAGGAATATTAACTCTTGCAAAAGTGATGATTTTAATTGTGGAGACTGTACTTAATTTATGGAAGCACTGGAATTCTGTAAAGCCCAAAATGGTCATACAACCAAAGACAAAGAGAAAATCAAGGGACAGACTTTGCTACCTTGGTTATGTATATGAGAAAATTTGTACAGTTATCTTCCAGATGAGCAAAATGATACGTACTGGCCATAAAGGTCAACCTCAGGAAAGGCCAGGGGAAGAGGGCTGTGAATTAGACAGTGGTCTCAAAGGCTATCTTGTCTAAAATGGCTCAGGGGCTCAAGGGGCTGAGAGGAGGCCTTGGACCAGCAGGAGATTAACGGCCACACGTGGCAGCAGGGAGGGATATTGACGCAGCAGTTGGGATATTTCTAGAATTTGCTTTTTATCTTCTCAATTCCCAGCACTATTCCCCAGTTCAGCTTCTTTCATCTGTTCCCAGGTTAAGGCAATGCTTCCTCCCTGGTCATTGACTCACTCCAAACCATCTTCCACATCTTGGCCAGACCATCTTTAGAACAGCTTTGGTCTCAGTTCTTCATTGCTGAAAACCATTCGGTGGCTTATCATCCCCACCTGACTCCATTACAAATAGAATTTGGTTTGATACCAGAAACTTTAATAGTTTGGCCTTAACCTGTCTTTCCAGGCGTAGTTCTTTATTTTTCTGTTTTTAATTACTACTTCAATTTTTACTTAAAGTTGTATTTTCCATGTCTTTGAGAATGAAATAGTTCTACAACGTTTGTCAAAAAAAGAGCAATCCCTCGTTCTAGGTAGACACTTCTTTGATTTAGTGCCTATTCCCTCCAAAGTGACTGGACCAATTTATATTCCTACCAGTTCTCATTTCCCACTTCTTCCCTAATACTTAGTGTTATCAGGATGTCTGCCTAAATGGTGGCTGTGAAAACTTATCATATTTACCAGTTCTTCATTACTAGTGAAGATGAACATATTTTGATGTTTATTGATCCTTAAATTCAGATCCTTTGCCCATTTTCTAATTAGGTTGTAGGGACTTTTAAAATATATTCCTTCTTTGAATCCTTTTTTATTAAATTACACTGCACATTCTTTCCCAGTCTGTAATTTGTCTATGTTTGTTTATTATAGGGGATATTTTCATCAGTTTTTGAAAATAATAATGTAAATTTTATTCATCAATTTTTTGTTCACTTTATATTGTGTTCAAGAAGTCTTTATTTTGATGTCATAAATAATTTTGTATTTTCTTTCAGAAGTCTTAAGGTTTGCTTTTCAAGCTCAGTTCCTTAAACCAATATAAGTTTATTTACCTAATTTTGTTTTTTTCACATTATAGCCAATTTTCTCTAAATTTTTAACTAAATAGGCTGTCATTTTTTTTTAATTTATAACGTAATATCCCAACCAATTGTTAAGATGACAATTTACCTCAACAGAACTTTTTTTAATGTTTTTAATGTTTTATTTTTTTTGAGAGAGAGAGAGAATGAGCAGGGGAGGGGCACAGAGAGAGGAGGATAGAGAATCCGAAGTGGGCTCCATGCTGACTGACAGTTGCAAGCCTTTCACGGGGCTCAAACACACAACACTGAACTCAAGACCTAAGGTGAAATCACACACTTAACTGCTCAACAAACAGAGCCACCCAGTCACCCCATTACCTCAATAGAATTTCTAAAGTTAACTCATCCGTATGTCCCTATGATAAACAATAATTGGTTCTGACATTTTCCCGCATATTAGTGGAATCAATATGCAAGTATTTTATGTATTTCTTTTATATTCAAAAGCAAAATTTAAATTATAATTTTTTTCATTGACTCATAAGTTACTTAGAAGTGATTTTAATAGTCCAAAAGTATTTGGAGGCTAGGGTTTTTTTTAAAAAAATGTTTTTTTATGTTTGTTTATTTCTGAGAGAGAGACAGAGTCTGAGCAGGGGAGGGGCAGAGACAGAGAGGGAGACACAGAATCTGAAGCAGGCTCCAGGCTCCGAGCCGTCAGCACAGAGCCTGATGCAGGGCTGGAACCTATGAACTGCGATATCATGACCTGAGCCAAAGTCAGATGCCAAACTGACTGAGCCACCCAGGCACCTCATTTGGAGGCTATGTTTTGATTAATTATCATTAAAATTTAATTCCTCTCTACTCAGAGAAAACAGCCTGTACAAAAATTCTTTGCTATTTGTTGAAATTTAGGTTGAACTCTAGTATAGGAAATATTTTTGTTAATGTTACATTGGTGCGAATTCAACATTCTACTAACAGATCTGTATGGATATGTGCATTGTACACTAATGTATACAAATGTATATGTACATTTTAATGAGATCTCAAATGTGGGCATCATGCCTATCCCCAGGCTCCATAATACCAACTGTTGAAAAACAAATTCCAAAACTATACTACTTTTGTATAATACTTAGGTCCTGACATGAAGAGGGCAAAACATTAAGAAAATGGCACAACTTGAAGAAAGTACAATTACCTAAGACAAAACGACTGACACAAATACTGCACAAAACCCTGACCACAGACCTAAGATTTGGTGTAGGTCTGTTGGAATCGACCTCAGGCTTAGGGATTTTCAACGTGTCTTACTCAAAAACCATATAACGAGCACATTCAACATATGTTCTGTTATTTTAACTTCACTAGACAGAAGACAGCTGAATAATCCTAGTATATAAAAATTCCATTTTAAATCCTCTAAATAACATTTTGCCAGTAAGCTCTTTTCTTACTTCCTTTAGAAAATAAGCCATTCTTTTAGAAAATGCCTTTGAGTGCTCACTTTGGGTGCATGTATACTAGAAAATACCTTTCAATGAACAGCCATTAGAAATCAGTGAAAATCAAACCTAACCTACTAGTGAAGAATACAAGTACCCAGCAAAGTAATAGTTTTCATTCACCAGAGAGTCAAAAAATAGCAAAGGTCATTAATAGTCAGAATCAGCTAATCTGCTGAGAAATGGGTGTGCTTCCACTGTAGAGAGAGAGAATACTGTAGATCCTTGGATAAAGAACATTTGCTTATTTTTAGCTGTTTAGTGTACGCTTTGCTCTTTCTGCCATCTACATTTTGACCTGTCTTTGAGGAGAACTCCGCATTGCATGGAGTCTCGGCAGCAGCTCCTCGAAGCTGTCTGGGGGAGTGGTCAAGGGCATGGACTTTGATATCAGACCACCCGGAGCTTGATACTTGACTCTGTCATTAACTCTACATCTTAGCAAAGTTGCAGGACTTCCCTGAAACTCAGTTTTATTAGTTACTGAGGTCTATGCATACATCTCTGTTGTATCTGCTCCAGTGCAATAGCTGCCTGAGTTTAGCTTTGAGTTGAATCAGGGAAAATCAAACAGAAGCAATGGGCCCAGGTGTGGAGAGCAGAAGGGAACAGATGTGTACCAAGTTCCTATGATGTACAGTACTCCCAGGTAATTCATACGCATTGTCTCATGTTAACTCCCACAACCATTTCCTAAGATAGTAAGCTCATTAGGATGCCCATTTTACAGATGAAGAAACAGAGCTGTTCCCTAGGTCATATATTTAAATAGCAGAACCAAAATTTACACTGAGGCCTGAAGCCAGAAGCCATGCTTCCACCACGTAACCCTATTCCTGAGGGCTCAGGAAGCAATGGGGGGAAGTCATGAAAACACTAGATAACTAAGGAATGGAGACCCGTGAAGGGGGAGGGAGGCTGAAGTCCAACTGATCTTGATGGTCGGATCACTGACCCAACTGGCTACTGGAACCACACTTCCAGACAGCAGATCGCTGATTCCACCTTCAATGGTTCAATAGTTTCCTAGTGCTCCTGAGGATAAATATAATCAGTAATAAAAATTGTTTTAAGAAAATAATGGGATTATCTAATGTGGCCTCCTTTCTTTCTAAGAATCAGAGGAATAGGTCACTAAGGGAAAAAAAAAAAGAAAAAAGAAAAAGAAAACTAATGGCAGAAGGAATGGCTGGCCAATAGGAAATATTATCACTCTCGGGCGCCTGGGTGGCTCAGTCAGTTAAGAGTCTGACTTTGGCTCAGGTCATGATCTCCCCGTTTGCGAGTTCAAGCCCCATGTTGGGCTTGAACAGCTTGAACATGCTGACAGCTCAGAGCCTGGAGTCTGCTTTGGATTCTGTGTCTCCCTCTTTCTCTGCCCCTCCCCAACTCATTCTCTCCCTCTCTCAAAAATAAACAAACATTAAAAATTTTTAAAAAAGAAAATACTAGTCTTGAAGTCCCTGGGTGTCTTAGTAGGTTGAGCATCTAACTCTTGATTTCATCTCAGGTCATGATCTCAAGGTTGTGGGACTGGGTCCTTCATTAGGCTCCACACTGGGCTGGGCATAAAGCCTGCTTGGGTTTCTCTCACTCTCTCTTTCTCCCCACTATACTCCCTCTCCGTCTCCCTCTGCCGTAACCCCCTGCCTGTGCATGCTCTCAAAAAAATAAAAAATAAAAAATATATATTACTAACCTCAAAAATACTTTATTGCTTACATGAGAATTACTTGAAATCAGACTTGAAACAATTTGCTATATTTGAAAGAGATGAAAATAGAAACTTTTCATAGTATGAATCTTTTCAACGCTTAGAGTCTCTCTCCCAGGTCAGTTTTCTACTTGAAAACAAGAAAGAATATCCAATGAGCAAAGACAGGAAGGATTTCAATCATTATTGAATCAGTATCACATATTCTCACAAGAGCATATTTTTAATTCCTTAAGTTTTTATTCAAGGAAACTAGTAGATCTATTTATTAAACATATCAAAGATCCACAAGTCCTAAATATTCCACATTTTATAAGAATTCTTTTGATATCATTATTGTCACCCGGGCATTGCAGTTTTGAAGCTACCAGCTGCTCGTAAGGTGTGAACTTGTATAGTTCTTGTGGACTTGCACTGTGTGTACAATGACCTGAAATACATAACTGAGAAGACCCAGCTACAATGAAACAATTGATAGGTTTGTATACCTATAATCTATAACAAATCTTTATAACAAAGAAAACTCAGTAACTAAAAAAGGACTCATTAGGGGCGCCTGGGTGGCTCAGTCCATGAAGCGTCTGACTTCAGCTCAGGTCACGATCTCACAGTTTGTGAGTTCGAACCCTGCGTTGGGTTCTGTGCAGACAGCTCAGAACCTGGAGCCTGCTTCAGATTCTCTCTCTCTCTCTCTCTCTCTCTCTGCCCCTCCCTGCTCATGCTCTGTATCTCTCTCCTTCAAAAATAAACTTTAAAACAAAATAAAAAAGGACTCATTCACAGGAATAAATTAATAAAATTCATCATGCAGCTACCCTCTTGGCCAGCTTGTGCTGCTGTAACAAAGCACTAGAAACTGACTGACACAGTGACAGATGTTTCTTTCTCACAGTTATGGAGGCTGGGGTGTCTAAGAGCATGATGCCCGCTCAAACAGTTCCTGATGAGACCCTTCTTCCTGGTTTGCGGATGGCTGCCTTCTCGCTGTGTCCTCACAGGGCAGAAAGAGAGAGAGAAGGAAGGAAGAGAAGAGGTGGGGGGAGAGGGGGAAGAGAGAGGAGAGAGAGGGGAGGGGAGGGGAGAGGAGAGGAGAGGGGAGAGGAGAGGGGAGACAGAAGAGGGG
>NW_027527951.1:4152330-4158124 GCF_008692635.1 Crocuta crocuta
TGAGAGGGGGGAGAGGTGAGGGGGGAGAGAGGAGAGTGGAGAAGAGAGGGGAGAGGAGAGGGGAGAGGAGAGGAGAGGGGATTGGAGAGGGGAGAGAGAGGAGAGAGAACCCATGAGAGGGCTCTGGGTTATCAATCCCATTATGATGCTTTACACACACCCCCACCGTGACCTCATCTAAACCTAATTAACCTTTCAAAGGTCCTACTTCCCACTACCATTCTATTAAGGGTTAGGGCTTCACCCTGTGAATGTTGTGGGAGCACCAACATCAGTCCATCACAGCTGCCAGCTGTTAACTCTGGAAGTCTTACCCCTTAAGAAGCTAGCAAGATTAGAATTCTGATTTCAACCAACTCTCTGAATGCTGGCTGCTAAACATTTAAGGTTCTTAAACTAAGTTTTCTCCCTTAGTTCCTGTTTCCTTGTCTAACTTATAAGCTTATTATTTATTTTTGTTTTAAGTGTTTACTTTAGGGAGCAAGGAAGGGACAGAGAGAATCCCAAGCTGACAGTGCAGAGCCTGGTGCAGGGCTCAAATTCAGGAACCCCAAGATCATGACCAGACCTGAAACCAGGAGTCAGAAACTTAACAGACTGAACCACCCAGGATCCCCACAAAACATCATTTTTAAAACAAATTACACGTTTAACTAAACTTAGATTTCTCACAAGTCTATCAAAAGATGCACCTGTCTTAAGATTTCATTTGCTCTCAACGAGGATTGCTCAAACTCTCCTTGATGAAGAAGTGCTCCCGAGTGGTCTAACATCTTCTCCTGGCCCACGGAGTTGGGGGGAGAGGCTACGAGGTGGGATGGGGCCTGGGGTCGTAGTTGCAGAGCCCCAGCCGCCAACCAGAGAGCCTCGCAGGCCGTGTTTGGGGGTTGCTGCCTGCTTGTCAGGGACCCAGCTACACCGTGAACGTTTGTGCTTCCCCCCAAATTCATATGTTGAAACCTAATCCCCAATGTGATGTTATTTGGAGGTGGGGCCTTTGGGAGGTGATGGGATCAAGAGGGTGGAGACTTCATGAATGGGATTCCTGTCCTTATAAAAGAGACCCCCTCCCCACCCAGAGAGCTCCCGATTATCCCTTCCCCCTCGTGAAGTTACAGCAACGAGGCTTGTATCTAAAGAATCTGTGGGCATTGGGATCCTGGACTTCCTAGTCTCCAGAACAGTTAGGAATAAATACTTGCTGTTTATAAGCCAGTGAGTCGATGATACTTTGTTATAGTAGCCTGAACAGACGAAGACAATTCTGCTCAACATGCTAGGCTTTTACATATTTTTAAGACTCTAGGTGGAAAAGCCACAGATTGGTCCCCAGAATAATTACCTATAAAAGGGGAATGAGGAGTGTGTAGGGAAGGCTTAGAGGAGATTCATCCCTGATCTCCTCAGTAAATTTACGTTTTTCACTTTTTTTAATGCATTAACACTCTTCAAGGGCACACGTGTTCCTCATGCAAAGCTTCAATTCACATGTACAAAAAGACATTTGTGTATCCAAATAAGGGCACCCACACCTGCACTAATCACATGTATACAAGTATCAATTTTGTGTGTGTGTTTATTTATTGAGAAAGAGAGAGAGAGAACGAGCAAGGGGAGTCAGAAAGAAAGGGAGAGGGAGACTCCCAAGCAGGATCTGTGCTATCTTCACAGAGCCTGACACCGTGCTCGATCTCATGGACCAAAGTGACATCAGGACCTGAGCCGAAACTAAGCGTCTGATGCTTAACCGACTGAGCCACCCAGGCGCCCCCACAGGTATCAAGGTTTAATGAAGAGTCACTGAAGAGCACACTTAAACTGTCACATTTCGTGAAACTTTCTCCCATCCAAAGACATAAAAATTTGGCTGGACGTATTCGTGAAACTAAAATTACTCTCCGAGAGGCTTAACTCACTCACCTTCCTGTGGCAACCCAAACAAATCGGGGATGTAAAGGATATGAAACTGCAGCTATTCCTTTTAAAAATAGCATTTTAATGCTAAAGGGGGCATTGGAGACTAGGGCAGCCTCCTAAGCATTCCTTTTGCAGAAGCTGCCTCCAAATTCAGTTTGGTGTCAGCCCCTTGTGAGCTAGGCTCCTGGCGGACCAAGTTCACAGTGCCATCACTGGCAACACGTCTTTCGGAGCAAGTGGGGAAAGCCGTCAGAAGTCCTGCCTCAGCATATTTCATCCTCCACACTCCATGTTCACCACCGGGAAGCCGAGGAAGGGTAAGGAAGCTTCGCCAGAGGATTTGGTTCTCCTAATCCCTCACCCAAGCTACAGTCACATCATCCTGGTCACATAGCATTTGGAAACAAACAAGCACAAACAAAAAAAACCCACAACTCTTCATATAGACAGTTGAGTTCACAGTTGCCGGTGAAACAAAATCACCAGGTGGGGTAAACCCTGACCATGCCCTTCCCGTGTCGATGTGGCCACTCGTATATCATTAACACAATCAAATCCACCCTCGCACCTCAGGGTGCTGCTTGGGTTTTCCCGCTAATGCGTTCCTGCAGTGCCTGCCTTTCACGTCCTGACTTTGCTCAGAATAAAAACGACTGGGTGTCCCCACTCTGTATATTCTGAAATGAAAGAGAATCAATTAAACCAGCCATATTTCCATCAGGGGGGCTCCTGCTGTTCCCCAAACAGCTTAAGCTGTCTTCTCATAGTTTATGATGTCAGCAGGATCGCCCGACTGAAATACAGCCTTGAAATCTCACCCCACCCCTCTCTGGCCCTCTGTCTGCAGTATATATTATTCTTGTAGTTTTCAGAGACAGCTGTGTGAATTAATGAACTGATGTGAGAATCAGAGTTGGCCTGGAGCCCCATTTAAAAGTCATGTCAATGACCTCATAAAAACAGCAAAGAATGCTTACAGCTTGCTTGTAAAAGAAAGCCATTTCTTAATAACTTGGAATGCCCACATAATTCAGCACATATTTTAGCCCCAAATGATTATTTCATAAGAGAATGAAAATTTCCCATGAAAAAGACATTTAGCCGACCCAGGCAACTATAAACTTTAATTGACATTTCACAGTATGTAGCAGCGTGCTCTCTCGGGAGTGTAGAATATCACTCCCACACCTGCGCTTTACCTCCAAGCGTTATAGTATTTCAACCATTAAACATTTTTCATTAAAGCACTTCATATAGAATTAGTCTAATCTGATTTTAACAAAAGTATTCTATATTTAGGTTTTCACACTGTATTAGCCCAAACCGTTAGAACTAGAGAGGCTGGGCTTTTGTTCACTGGCAGAAGGGTGGTCTGTGCCCATTCACTTCAAAGTTGGCCCTTCCCGCCAAACACAGCATTTCTAAACGAAGTCATTCCTGGGGAAAGTAGGCCTTAAAGAAGCGGAGACTCATGGTCAGCTCGACTGGTCTGCCGGGTTCTTCCTTTCCCCGTGAACGGTCATGCCCCATCCCCAGGCGCCCCCTTCCTGGGGCAACAGCTCTTAGGAAGCAGGCAAGGTGTAGGGTGTTTTCGCTAGGCTAGAACTGAGAAAATGTGCACAAATTTGCATCTTACAGTTTGAGTTTTATAGCTGTTATCTTGCTGGCAATCTTGGGTGAACAGCTGCAGGATTTTAGGATGTGTGGCTTGAACAAGAAGGAAAGGGGCCTTTCTAGATGCGTCCAGTCAGAATCGGAGAGAGCTGAGCAGCGTAGGAACTCACTTAGGCTCTGAAGCTCAGGAATATTTAAACAGAACTAGCCTACTGCAGAGAGCTTGTTTTCCCTGAAACACTACACTCTAGTCTCGCTCACTTAAAACACTCATTGCGCAGAATTGAGAACACCTGAAGTGAATAAAAGCTCTTTTTAGACAATGGTTATAAGCTTCTTTTTTTTTTCTCAAATAAACAAGTCCATGAATAGTTTTTTGATTTAGCTTCTCTGGGCTTAGCATTTCAGACAACTTAATATTATTTACTTTATTGACGTTTCAACTTGACTATCAAATTTAATGTGATATATGACCGTTTATATATATGACACTCAACTGATATAGGACAGTTAGCTCTGCTAAACGGACCCACCCGGCTGTGCTTGGCTTCAGCCACAAAGCAAACCAAACATGAAGCGCTAAGACAGCAAACGAAGGTGGGTCACAGGTACTTGTATTATAAAAGTAAACCGTAAGTCATAACAAGATCTTCACTAGGTACATTAATATATTAATTCTTCTCACATAAGTTCCGATAAAATATGCAGCAGTTGACTTCAATAACATAAAGCCTCCGCTACACTTGGCTTGCTTGGGTTTGGTAAGCTGAGGGGCCAGGCTAAACCCTACAAACATCATGGCGCCATTTGACTTTGACTTAAAACGTGGCTAGTTCATATGATCCCATCTAGCATTTCCAAGGCCTCTGTGTCACCTGAAGTGGGGTGACCAACCAGGAAGGCAAGCCACTGGGGAGAAGTGAGGCAGTGAACGGGCAAAGGAGGGCCCCCATCAAAGTGATCTCAGGTGAACAAAAAGCCACCAAAGTGGGAGACCTCGAGCCCACACAGGACGGAATCGGTCTTGCGTACTCTGGAGAAACCATCTGCACGCTCTTGTCCACAGGATGCCTGCCCGTCATCGCTGTGAATCAACTGGTTCTGGAGACGGGCTCTCAGATGGCTCTCTGGCAAGTGCCGCTGGCAAAGTCGGGATGGCCGCGGGTTCCTGGGTGGGATGTGGCCGTGACGGCGCCAAGCTCGCCCCAGAGGGGCACGGGTCAAAAAGGACATACTAGAACTCTGACGCCGGACGGGAGACAGGTGGTCAAGTGAGTCGCGTCTGTCGGGTGGGCTACGAAGGCTCTGCGTTGCCGGGAGCTCTTAATGACAAAAAGCAGGTAACGCACCTGGTGCAGGGGAGATGCACTCATAGTAGTACTTTGTGAACTGCTGTCAGCGTTCATGGCCGTAGCAGGAATAAAAGTGACGTCCGAGGGGCGCCAGGGTGGCTTAGTCGGTTGAGCGTCCCACTTTCGCTTAGGTCATGATCTCGCGGTTCGTGGGTTCGAGCCCCGCGTCGGGCTCTGTGCTGACTGCCGGNCCCTCCGAGGAGTTCCGTGTTTCAAACCGGCCAGTGTGAGGTGCGGAGGAAGCGCTTCTCGTTTTCCCGAATTGACCACTACAGCCGCCTGAGGAGCACCCAAGGGGCTTCGTGCCGTGCCGCCTAGTCCAGGTGTAACGATTTCCAAGGCACCGTTTTAGGGGAACTGGAAGGAGCACCCCCTCCCCCTGCCCATCCCCCACGCCCCCACCGCGCAGGCGCACACGGGACGAGGCCTGTAACTGCGGAAGGAAGCGTTGGGAGTAACGCAGTCTGTGGAGCATCAACGATCTCTTCCTAAATGGACTCAGACCCCTGGCCTCTCTCCCTCCAAGACTGAAGGATGCCTGATGAGGTTGTCTCTCTTCTGAAAGTAACTGGTCCACGAAGCCAGCGAAGTCCTTAGCGGGGGCCCGAGGCACTAAGTACAGGACGAGGCCAGCCTGCCGTGAGCCGTCGAAGGAAGAGTCGTCTGTTTTTCTCTTCTTCCTCCCCGTCCCGTGTGTCTTGTTTAGTAAGCTGAGGAAGCTGGCTTGCTAAGCAGTTNCTGTGCTCTATCAAACTCTGCCTTCGAGCCTGCTTTCAGTTTTCCTCAAAGACACCCGTCTGAGGACATCTTGTTGAGTCACTTCAACTTATTAAATGTTTTATCTTAGTTCTTAAAATGTGCCGAAGTTCGGTTATTTATTTTATTTTTTAAAACTTGAACATTGTGGGGAT
>NW_027527951.1:4158182-4167096 GCF_008692635.1 Crocuta crocuta
CCTTACCTCTGCGCTTTTGCTGCTGAGTAGAAAGGAGGGGAAAAGAGACCAGAGGCGTTACCCTGCTTGAAGATCCAGGATGAGGTTGTCATCGTTTCCTGTCATTTGTCATTCATGCCTTCTCTGCAGCCCTGAGTGGCTCCTAATCCCTTCTGTGTATCAAATGTCCACATATTGACTGGCTCAGGGCCTGAAGGTGCAGTGGCTCCCTAGGGCCAGTCCTAGCCCCCAGATCTCTGAGAGAAGTGGCTCAGAGCTCACACCAATGAACTTGTTCTGAGTCCTCTACCTCCCTGCGACCTTACTCACTTTGGCATGAGACAGGGAATAGTGACTGAATTCGCTACCATCAGCCTGGCTGGTCAGTGCAGTCAAGTACTCTCTCTAAAGGCACTGGAGTCTCTGTAAACCAGAAAATAGATGGCACATAAGGTGAACACCTTTAGGGATAAAAATGTAGTGAGATAGTCCTGTACTAAATCGAGATGGTCCAGAGGAGTGGTCCTTGTAAAGAACTCACTAGAATTGTTGGCTGTTGTGTTGTTTCACTGTTACAATAAAACCATAGATGGGGGAAAGAAGGGAGAGCAGAGAGAGAAAAAAGGGATGTAAGTTGGAGCACGGAAGACTGAAAAATAATACAGTGATTTCTTTGACAAGAAATATATTATTGATAAGTTTCCTTATTCATGACTAAAAGGAAACGTGAAGGAAAAATCCCAGGAAAAACATATAAATGAGTTGAGTTAACCCAGAGTGCCTGCAATCTCTACATTCGTACTAAAGATTTCAAAGTGTTCAAGATCTCACTGTCTGAGAAGACAATATAAAAAAGGAAGGCATGAGAATGAGCACTATTGCACCTGTTTAGCAGTGAGGAGCCATCTGTCTCATTCTTGGGTCTTTCTTTTCTACGCTGCAATTATATTGGACACTACTTGTTTGAATCACATCTATAGATTTTCCTTGTAATCATAGCGAAATGATAGCTATTGCTACAATAATATTGCATTATAATCAACCACAAAATCTCAGTCGCCAGCAATGACGTGCAGGGAGGAGGCAGGGCTCAGCTGGGCTCAGCTCTGCTTGGCACTGCTCCATGTGCGTTTCATCCTTCTCCTGGGGCCAGCAGGCTAGCTTAGGGACAGTCCTCTCATGGACTCTCATGGCAGATGTGCAAAGGGGCAAAGTCAACCACAAAACCATTCTTCAGGATTTTGCTTACGGCATGCTTGCTAACATTCTGTTGACCAAAGCAAGTCACAGTGGTGAACCCAAATATAAGGCATGGTGAAAATATTCCTTTTCCTTGGGGAGCGACACAATTCCGTGACGAAGTGTGACTATAGAGATGAACAACTGAAGACATTAATACAATCTGGAAAAAACAGGAGTTGAAGTTTTTAAAAAGACAAGGGAGCATAAATAGGAAATTAAAACCTATCCCCTAATCCCAACATTCATAGATAACCATGACTAATAAAGATACCATTGTTCCATTATTTTTTCTAGGGACATGAAAAATTTTTTTCAAACTTGACATCAAACTAAAATACAGTTATGGAAGCTTAAAAAATATCATCAAAGTAGATCAGTAGCATCTTTCGATGTCACTAAATATTCTTCGACAATCTGCTTTTGCTGTCTATATGTTAGTCCCTCATAGAGATATGCTACATTTTATTTCATCATTTTACTGTTATTGGGTACTTAGTTTGTGGACACTTTTTTTCTTAACAAGTAGGAGGGATCCCCCTGATGATAAAATGGCACGTCTTTGTGCCACAGAAGCATGGAGGAGAGTCCTGAACAGGCAGATGGCACAGAAGACAGGGAATGAAAATCCAAACCTGAAAAAATTGTGATACACTCCTCTGGATGTACTCTCAGCAATTCTGTTCCTTCTAATAAGATGCACCAGCCATCTCTTAGCTTTTAGTAAGCTATATTTTGGATATTAAAAAAAACCCAAAAGACCAAAAATCATGGTATCACATAAGAAAAAAATAAACATATGATGTCAATATATATCAACTTAACTCAGTAGTGTTTGCTTTACATGCACTGCCCTCCTAAGCAATAGTAAAGTACTAATAGCCAGCAATTTTAAAAATCTATTTATTATTTTTGAGAGAGAGAGAGAGAGAGAGAGAGAGAGAGAGAGAGCATGTGAGCAGGGAAGGGGCAGAGAGGTGGGGTGGGGAGAGGATCCGAAGCGGGCTCTGCGCTGACAGCAGAGAGCCCAATGTGTGACTTGGACTCACGAACCATGAGATCATGACCTGGAGCACAGCTGAACACTGTTACCCAGGCACCCCAAAGACCAGCAATTTTAATGTCTTGGTGATGTTTCCAAGTGGTTTTGTAATGGCCATGCCATCCAATCAGGAAAAAATTTATGCTATGAATAGTTGGTCAACAATTTTAAATGGTGAAGGATTTTTCTTTATCAAAAATAGCTAAAGACCTACTAACCCATAAGGTCTTTTTATTGAGATATGATTGATATACAACATATTAGTTGCAGGTGCACAACATTATGGTTTGATATATGTATATATTGTGACATGATTACTACAGTAAGTCTAGATAATATCCAAGATCCCTCTACTGTTCGCTAAGTGTTGTATTTCAAAATTTACATATATTCTGGGAGAAGCGTTGGGGTCAATTATTAGTCATTTCAACTTAATATAATTATCAGGTCATTTTGAAACAGCCGATACTGAAAAGGGGAAGAAAGCATAAAAACATTAAACCCTAAGAATTTACTGAAAGGAGATAAAGCTAGAGCTTGAAACTAATTGCTGATTAATTAGTAATGTATTCTCATTTGGTAATAACACTGTCACTGGGAGAAGAGTGAACGCATGGGAGCCAGTTACCGTACGGGCGCTTTCATGGATTCTGCCTTTATGTTCCTACTATGTCCATGCAGTTACTCATTCTGGTCACTAGATGGCGATTTTGTGCATAATAGCTCTTGGCTTTGCAACCTTTGTTCCTTCCCTCCCCAAGAAGCGATCGGAAATTCAATCTCCACATTCTTAACTAATTAGCCATTCATTAATAAAATTATAATTGTAATAATCTCTTAGGAAAAAACGATAAAATACTTATCCCATGTGTCAAACATTCAGAAAAGTGTTCAAGTATGCAATTTACCCAAATCATCTCTATAAAAATATAACATGAAAACTCTTTCCAAATAAAAGAGTAATCTGCCATCAAGTTCTGTTTCTCTAAAACAACTGACCTGCTGAAAACAGTGTCCTGTGTCTGGGAGAACAAGGTAGTAGCGGTCTTGGCTGAAGTTAATCAATGTATCAAAAGTATACTTCTTTATCTTTAAATAAACAAGTGTAGGTTACCACCTCACAACATAACTTTTTAACTGAGGATCTGGCTGGTTTGCTCTTCCTTTTTGCACTCAAGTTTTTGGGTCCAATTATTTTTAGAAAATTTGGGCTAGTGTTAAACATCCGTTAAATGAAGATTTTGCTGCTCTCACAAGTTCTACCCCACCTACTCCCCTCCTCCCGCCCCCTTTTCAAGATCACCAACATACCAAGCGCTTTAACTGGAAACTGACACAGCTGTTAGGGAGTCAGGTGGAAAGGAACCACAGCCATTCCCTAGTAGGGTTGATACTCAAACCGTAACACATTGTCATCAGCACTCATGTGGCTTTCTTCACATGGAAGGTTTCTAAGAATATGTGAACTAGATGATGCTCGTGACAAAAATGATACTCCAGACACCTTGAATCTCTGTAAAGTTTTCAATCATTCACTAGTTAATGAATAAGATACCTCCTTCAATAAAAAGAGAACCCGAATAGTAATTCAAATAACCAAAACTCCACAGGACATTGGCAGAGACAGGGCTAGCTCTGTGGGTCNTGTTAAGTTTATCCTCAGATTGTTCAATTTTTCAGTTGATTCCAGTCACATATGGTTAATACATCAGTTAATTCAATGTGGTTCTTTACCCAGAGGCCTAAGAAACAGGAAAAATTATGAAACACCCACCAGAAGAAATTCTCTCTTAGAGAATGGAAGAGTTTGGTGAATGTACATCAAGAGTAATAATCAACAATATGAGACAGTCAGATTTAGCGCAAATACACTGCTAGATGAATGAATTCTTCATTATTTAAAAAGTTTGACTGTGTAAGTACAGCTGATGGGGCGGAATGTGAAGAAAGTGGATAAGGTATGAACACAGCACTCTTACCTCCAGACCCCAGATCACAACGCAAAGCTCCCTTTGTCTTGCTGCTAGACAGCCATGGTACACACTCCCTCGTCCCTCAACACAGTGTAGTGAAATCAGTGGCCACTTCCCTAATGGTGATCTAGCCAACAAGGGGTGAGAAAATTTTAGTAAGGAAATGGGAACCTGCCATTTTTGTTTATAAAGAATAAAGTATATGAAATTGAAAATATCCAGGCGAATTACAGGTGTAGGTACGTCTTCAGTTTCTTGAATAAAACTCATACCCCCGAGCCTTACACAGCCTGACCTCAAGCCGTATGTCCTGCATTTTCTCCCATCACACAGTGTGCCATGTGCTTTAGAGAGGAGCTGAAGCCTTCCCTGCTCTCAGACTCCCTGTGCCTGGGTGGCCCTGTGCCTTTGTTCCCCCCTTCAGTCTCCCAGGGATGCTCATTTCCCACCAGTTTTCCATGTCCACACATATCCGTCCTTCAAATCCAGCTCAAATTCCACTTCCTCATAAAAGACTTCCTGATTCCCCAATGGGATGATCTCTGTCAAGGATAAATCTCTGTGGCAATGTATATGTCCATAAACAAATAACTGCGGCCGTCGGACTGTAAAACTAGCAGTCTCTATCTTGGGTACTGGGTATTTGTGTGTCTTATTGGATTTCTGGGGATTTTTCTCTACTGGAAGCTCTTGGTTGGCAAAGGAGGTGTCCATGTCCTAAGAACTTTGCATTTATTCAACAAATGTATGCTCAGACACTATTGGCTGAATGAAAAGAAATAAATGCTTACTGTTGCTTGTAGCATATTCATCAGTAGGCAATAAGTCAAACATATTCAGTCATAGAGCTGAGTGCCTCAGCTAGAGAAAAATAAAATGTTGCTGGTCCCTTATTCCCTTACTGTGGTTCTAATATCCCTCCAGCTATTCACTGGACAGTGAGGACTCAACCTATGGACTGGGAGCTGAAGTAGATTAGTAAAAGCCATTTAATATTTCTTCTGATCCTGGGATTCTATGATCCTGTGAAGATATCAGAGGTTCTGATAGTAGGAGCTCCATTAATAGTCTTGAGTGAATGAAGTCGGTATTGGCAGACAGCATTGGCAAGTATGTTTGCATCCTACATAATGTATCAATGTAGAGCAGACCTAATCATATGGGCAAGGGCTTCATTTAAAAGCATGTTCCCATCTATTACTTGGTAGTTTCTTTTTCTTTCTAACATTCACTGTACTTACATAAACCAAAATTGATCTCATTCCCAGAAAAATAATACTTTTACCACCTTTGATCATTTCTTACAATGTGAAGAAGATAAACAGTTGCACAGTTCCCTATGTATACAAAAGTAGATGTTTTAAATACTTTTTTAAATGTAAGTGATGATATTCAGAAAAGGCAGAATTATAGCTAGCACTTTGATTCAAAAATATGAAGCTGTGATCTGAACTGCTTCAGAATCATTCCATATCTCCCTCCCCACAATCCTGAGTTTCTGCCTTCAGAAACTTCCAGCCCTCAGAAAGCCTCCCACCTTCTTCCCAAAGATTCTGTTCCTTCCTTCCTTCTCCTGTCCCTCGCCCCATCAGTTTTCACCCCTGTCTCTTCAACCTCTCCTCTGTGTTCTATTTTTCCCGTTTCAGATAAGCAGTATCACGTTTCCTTAACCTTAAAAATAACAGCCACCTTCCTTAAACCTATATCCTTCTCGAGGTACTCGCCATCTCTCTCTTCCCTTTAATGGTCAAGCTTCAGGAAACAGATGGAACTTGCTGTCACCTCTTCTTCATTTTCCACTCATTCTCTCAATCAACTGCCATGTCTTCCACTCATACCACTATGCCAAAATCATCTGTGCCAAGGATACCAAAGGCCCACTGAAGCACAAACGGATTCAACCCTTTCAGTTCTCATCTCGGCCCTGTTGACAATTCTTCTTGAACTTTCGTAACCCTTGGTTTTGCAGTCATCACACCCCACTGGTACTCACACATCTCTGGGCACTGATGTTATGCACTCACACCTTTTTAACTTATAACTTGTTATTGTTTCAAGTACAGAACAATATATAACGTAATTTCACAAACACCTAGAATTCATGCCCATTAAACTCACTGTGTAATATTTTCTGTCAGACTCCTTTTTCCCTCATTGTACCCTTAAAAATTATGTAGGGAATATCCCTATATTCTCCTTAAGAAACAAAAGGGAGAAACTGCATTTCAGATAAAGCTAAAGATTATTTTGTTCACCACTCTTATTCAACACTATTTCCTTCCCTGCCCTTCTCCTCACACAATCATTATCATGACGTTAGTGTATAGGTCTCCGGTTCGTTTTTAAATTTTTACTTACACATATGTGTAAGTCATATGTTACGTGGTTCTCCGTGTGCTTTCTAGATTTACATAAAAGATAACATTGTAAGGTTTTAACTTTTTATGCCCTTTTTTTGAGGGAAGTCCAACATTATTATTGAAAGGTCTGTCTATATTGCTATATAAAAATCAAATTCAACCATTCAGTTGTGTTAATACATTTATTTATGTGACTCTGCAGCACTTGATGTATTCAATCCTTCAATAATGAGCATATAGATTATTTCTGATTCCTTGCTATTGCAAAGAAAGCTGTAAAGAAGCTCTTTTCCCATGTCTCTTGCCTACATGTGAGAAATCTTCTCAGGTCTGCTCAGGTCTTGCTTCAATTAGATGCATGCCCCACTCCATTTTCAATGTTATCTTTTTATAATAAAAACCCAACAGTGTGACTCTCCTCCTTAAAATCTTCAACCGGCTCTCCCTCCACTATAATATAAATTGCATAATCTGGGACTTATATAAGACCCTCCTTATCTGATCTGACTCCCACCCACCTCTCAAATTCATCTCCCACCCCTTTGCCTTACACTGTAGTCCTACTAATCTATTTCTGGTGTTTCAACATTTCAGAACTGCTTTTCAGAGTGTGACACCAGGTCTCTCATTTCTGCATTTGCATGTGCTGTGCCCCGTGTTTAGGGTAACTGCCCCACACCATCTCTGCCTACTAATTCCTTCCTGTCCTTCAAAATTCAACTTAGGTGCCATTCCCTTTGGGAAGCCCACTGTTTCTCTCCTTCTAAGATGATTGAGAATTTCAAGACAAAACGTGCATCTTCTAATAATTAAACGCCAAGATCACTAGCCAACATCTCATTCCCTTGTGTCCATGCATTAGGTTGAGAACCGACAACCTTTCCTGCTTCTAACGGGTAGTAGATCAGGCATGAATGCCCTGGAACGGTCGGCGTTCCTTTGTCACTGAGAACACTGCAATCGGAAGCAAACTCTGTACTTTGGGCCACATTAAAGAGGGATAAATGCACTTTGCTTTTACCAGAGAACGAAGCTTCACGTTCTTAACTGTCACGTTCTTAACTGTTACGTGACTGCCCTCTGTTCTACTCTTTCTCTCTCTTTTCTCACATAGGCAAGAAGGATTTTTAAGGATACAACTCAGAAACTTCTTTTCTCGGTGGGGTTACAGTTACTACTGAAACACCTGTGCCCTGTTTCACACACTCTCCGTGAACAAAAGACACAAAGAGCCCGCTGGGGCTAAAATGATTTCACAGATTATGAACCTCACTGAGTCTTACTCACGAAAGAGTTTCCTGCTACAGATGTGAGCCGCCAGAACCGCCATAGCTGAGCCAGGCCTCCCCAGGTGAGCGCATTTCACACACCATCAGGAAAAATTATCACTTGAAATATGGGAATGGGAGTAGAGTGTGGATCCTCCGTGGAGGTAATCACTGCTCCACAGGGATTGCATTTCCAAAGCCTACAGTGAGTGGTTCTGANAAAGTTGGGTTAATAATCACGTGGAGGGAAGTTTACATGTTGAGAAAGTAAATAAGCTTCCCTTTTTCTCATCTGCTACTACTCTCCGTCAGAAACTTTAGTGAGTGTCCACTCTGGCGGAACACTGTTCTGGGCTCAGCTGATACAGAGAGAAGGGGCTGGGGGCAGGGAAGGGAGGAGCTCACAGTCCGGGGGAGGAGCCAAATAAACAGATCATGCAAGCTGCACGTTAGGCGCTGGGATGCTGCCACAGGCCACTTGCGATGAAAGCACCAGGGAGAGGTTCCTAAATGAGACGTAAGGCACTGAGGCCCAGGACGGGACCGGGGGAGGACATGCTTCTTCATGTACACAGTGGCCTGTAAAGGACAGCAAGCTGCTCCATGAATTCGATTTGTCCTCAGTAGCGGGCCTCTGTGTGCACAGTTCTGGGAGGGAGCCGGCGCCTAATAGTGCCCACGATTGTCCACCAGTCCCCCGAACGGTGCATCTTCTTGGTAGGGGTCACGCCAGTGTGTAAAATGCGACCCTGGTGACAGCTGCCACCGGGGCACACTCGGGCCAGAGCGCAGAGCAGAGACTTCACCTGGGAACGGAAGCTCCTTCCCGGTTTGTCAGCTGTGCCTTGGGGTCCGCGGTGGTTGCTTGGAGCTCCCCGGCAGCTTTCCCGTATCACGGCGGGGGGTAAGCTTCCAAGGTACAACCACGCTTGGGTACTGACCGACCCCAAGGCTTATGAGCCTATTTTTTTGCTAGTCTGCAGAGATGAGAGGCTCCTAAACATGCAGATGCCCTTCCCAATGCGGCCCCCGCTTACCCTTCCGGTGTCACCT
>NW_027527951.1:4167109-4189777 GCF_008692635.1 Crocuta crocuta
CCACCCCCCCGCCCCTGAGCACCCTGCCCCAGGGCTCACTGCGACCCAGAATTCGCCCTTCTTTCCTTGACGCCACACGTGCACGTCGTGTTCCTTACGCCTGTAGTGACCTTTCTCGCTTTCCTTTTGCAACCGGAAAAATCTACACATGCCTCATCTACGTCATCTTCGAGCAGAAAGAATCACTTCTGTGTGTATTCGTAACTCTGAATATATCCATTGCCAAACTGTTCGGTATTACTAGCTCTACAGGCTGAATCCCACGCCATGTTCAAATGTCCCTCTCTGCCCCAAACCCAGTATCTGTTCCCATAGCCCACTGAGCACCTTCACTTGCCCTGGCCAGATAGCCAGCATCCCCTTCACCTGATCCCCTATGCATTGTCCAAGCTAATTAATCCTATCTCCTAAGTATCTCTGACATTTATCTCTGTATTTGCCTTATCACTGGCATGGATTATTATTTCTGTCCTACCATGTCGCTTTTGCTTTTTCACTAAGCTCTTTACCTCTGGTTTCCAATCCCTCATGCTTTTGAGGCACTATAGCCAAGTGGTTACACGTACGGACTCTCCTGCCTGCTGACCTTGGTTCCAATTTCAGCATTGCTACTTATTGCTTCTGTGGCTTAGTAAGAGAAGAAACGCCAGCACTCACCTACTAGGTTGTGTGAAAATGTGAAGTGTGGTAACAGATGGAAAGTGCCAGAGAAGAGATCGTGATAAGATAAGGTTTCCTTAAATGTCAGTAGTGTTACTATTCTTTCAGTATCTGTGCCACCTCTAGAATTGTTTCTAGGTCTTCTTTTTGGAAGTCTGATAACTTTCCTCTCCAGGGAAGAATGCTTCTGGGACTTTCCATGGGTCTTTGAAATTTGTGGGCTTTGTGAGACCCTCCCCTGTCTCACAAAGGGTTCCTAAAAGGGTCCATAAAGGGTCTCCTGTAGACCCTTCTAGCCTTTTCTACAGACAAGAGGGGGGTGCCTCAGACAAGGGGGCCCCACCCTTCCATGGAATCTCTTTAGCCTTCTTTTCTGCTGAGTTATTTCACTACAGGACACTTCCCCTTCGTCCATCTGGCCGTTTCCAACTCATTCTCCAGACTCAATCCACAGGCCAAGTTCACTATCTGAGGAGCCTAAGAACACGAACAGACACACACAGAACAGTTTTCAAACAAAGTAATAAGTATTTTTTATTTTCATCTACAATGAAACAGCATTATATATAGGTTATATTATATGATAATTATTTGGGATTTTTCTTTTCTCCACTGTTGTCAACAGTTCTTCTGAACTGACCACCAAATAACTCTGTGACCTTTGCATTCCCCGACTAAAAATGACTTTTGGCTTTGACTGTTTAGAATAATATCTTTGTTGAACGACAGATGCCCAGAGCCACCCATTAAGATCATTCATATTTCAAAGGCATTTTATAATTCAGTAGATTTGGACCAAGCAAGGATTAAAGAGATTTGGGTTTTCGAGATTTTAAATGCTTAATCTTAATTAAACCCACATTTAACACCCTTTTCTATCCTATCCCCAGGGGCCTACAAAATAAGAGAGGAAAAAAATCTCTTAAGTCGCCAAGGCTGATGAAGAGACAGACACGCTGATAAATAGATTCAAAGAAACGAGAAATGCTCCAACAGAACACAGGCTGATGTGAGAAGGGGGACAGGAAAGAATTCAGTCCTGTCTAAAAGTGAAGGTGAAACCCAGGTAGACAGAAGAAGGGACTCTTGGGACTGGGACTCTTCATGTGCACCCACTGAAGGAAGAACTCAAGCACAGGGCCCACGCATGAGGCAAGGAAATCATGGACCTTGTAGCACAAGGGGATGGAAGAGCTTGGAGATGTGAATAGACGTGGACAAGTGACAGGAGGTAATTCTAGAGGAGCATGTGGATGCCAGAGAGGAAGGGTCTTCCATGCCAGGTTAAAGAATCTGAACCTTATGCTGTGGATAATCACATTCCGTTGAAAAGTTTTAAGATCTGCAAACACAACCATATTTCTGTTTTTAAAGGAATACATTGGTGCTAAAGTGCTAGAAATGTCATTGTTTGAAGGCAAGGGGAGCAATTAGCAGCTTGCTGTTATAGTGAGGCAAGAAGGGGGTTGCCAAGCCTACTACACATTAGGATGAACTTGATAGGAAAGACTCCTGTCTTTGTAGAATAGTGTGTGGCTGCATCTGCAGATCTAAGGGAAATGGTAAAATGACTTCTAATGTGTGTTTCTAGTATGTTCTGTGTATTTCTACAATTAACTACTTCTGGGGCATATCAGTTCTGAATGTAGATTGTAAATTTTTACTTTTTGCTCTAATGTTGTATTAAAAGCATAGGACTCAGGATCCTGGATCAGGCACTGATTGATCCTTGACATAAACGGACATTCTCAGCGTCTCGGATTCTATTTACAGCAGAGGAATTTTAAAGAGGCAGCTTCTTTGGTATTTGTTTGCCTGAGCTATGGAGGCAATGAGAATGGAATGAGAAGGGAAGGACTTTGAGATGGTTTCTCAGATAGAATAGACCAGGGAGGAGTTACGACTATTGCATTGGCTCTTGTGCCTGAGAGTGTGCTTACTTCATAGGTTCTTTCAATCTGTTCAGTCCAGTTGATCCTTAGCTGAAAGGCAATGCCAAGTAGAATGAAGACATATTTAGATGGAGACTTGATGGTGNGCCTAGGGGTGCCTGGATGGTTCAGTCAGTTAAGCATCAGACTTCAGCTCAGGTCATGGTTTCATGGCTTGTGGGTTCGAGCCCCTGCGTCAGGCTCTGCACTGATAGCATGGAACCTGCTTCAGATCCTCTGTCTCCCTCTCTCTCTCTCTATGCCTTCCCTGCCCTCTCTCTCAAAAATAAATAAGCATTAAAAAAAATAAAAGAAGCCTCAAGGTCAATTCCCTTTCTTAGCCCTCTGGCACATGTACTGATGCCCAAAGTGTACAAGTTATCCTGAAATCAGACCACCTCTGCTGAACTAAGGAAACTCCATACTCACTGGCTAAATAATCGACATTTTTATTATCTCAAACCTGGGAACTCTTCTTTTTCTATGTGCTCTGCCACTAATCTTGGGCATTATTTTCTTAAATAAGCAAGCTTTCTTCCCATGTCTAAATCTCTTTGTTAGATCTCTTAGGATAATGATTCTTAAAACACATATGATGGTCTGTCTATCTATCTATCTATCTATCTATCTAAGGATGGCTGATTCTACACCTGTTTTATGTGGCCAGTCAGGTAACATTTGAAGTGTGCAGGAAAAAAATCTTCCTCACTTTGAACGTTGGGGTGTAAAATTCCACCCTAAAAAATATGCATCTGTTTAGGTTACCTTCTTTTGCATAGGTTACCTTTCTCTTCCCCCTCCTTCTGGGGGGAATTGCTACTCTGTACAGAGGATTCAAGTATCAGCCCTTGATTCTTTATGATGAATGCCGACTCTGGAGCCCACTGGGAGAGGAGAAGAGGGTGAGAGCAACAGAGAGGGAAAGAGAAGCAGAAAGGAAGCCAGCACCGAAGTCATGAAAACTCAACATTTGTAGAGATGCTCTAACTACATGTTTTGTTCAAACTTATCTGTGAAGAAGAATACAAGGTCTTAATCAAGGCCCTCTCTCACATCTGAAGAGTGAGAGTTTGTCTGAAGACAAACTAACAGAGTTCCCTTAGTGAAGTATTTATCTGATAGAGACTGAGTCATTCAAAAGAAATGATTACAGTGGAAGAGAATGAGTTTAACATTCAATTGTAAATTCCCGATCATCCTATAATCCAGCAGGTGGTGCCTGTGGAGATTAGATCAATTTAGAAAAATAAAGATGTAACATTTCATTTCATAGTTGAACAGTATGTGAGTAAGTTAGCAATCCTGTAAGCACAGCCCATGGCCTCGTGAGATCCCAGCCACGATGCACCTTCACAGTCCTGGCGCTCAGCAACTGGGATTCATCTGCTGTTGCAAGCCCAGCTTGCCCTGCACAAAATACTAGGCATCTTCTCACCCTTTGGGCTCAGCATTTCCCCCTATTTCTCAACTTTTGTCTCAACGTGATTTCCCTTTCATGCTTGCTTCCCACCATCACTGAAGACCTGCTCTGAACCCATCCACCTAATTCCCCATCTGCTTCCTAAGTGTGCCTTCTCCTTCAGGACTGTTCTTTCTCCCTGAATTCTCGAATGATGCCCACGATATTTGGTCTTCCCACACAACCAGAAGACTGCCTCAAGTCTAACAAAATATTATTGTTGCTTGGGCAACCTCACCACCCCACCTTGTGGCAGCCCAGATAAGATAAACATTAGCAGTGTCCCCTTGAATACTATAAAATGGCTTCCTGAGTTCCTAAGGGCCAAGACTATGTTCATGTTGGTTGAGATTTGCCAGAGGCCCATCTTTGACCCCACTTTACTTTTGCTACGTACAGTACTGGGCCCACTACTGAGGGTTAAGACCACTAAATAGAAAGACAAATGCTAATCAAAGAGTCTAGATTAACTGAAGATCATGCAAATTAGGATTTAAGGAAGAAGGTACTAGTTATATGCAGGTGTTTATTTTTTAAAAGCTCAAAGTGTTTATTTGCTTTATTATTCACTGTGTTTTGATTCACACAAATTCATGACTGGTGAACTTGAACAGAATAGCAATTCATGACCACTGATAAATCACAACCATTTATGAATTTTGTTGCAAGTGATTTATTAGTAACAATATGCTTCAGCGGAGTTTAGGAATTGCTTTTTGTAATTACTTTGAGCAGCTTCAGGTTTATTTCTGCCACAAGACTTTTTTCACTTGTACTCTGAGATGCTTGCTTGGATGGAATAGGAGGCAGAGGAGTTACAGCTATTGCATTAGAAGCAATGCATGGGTGTGTAGACGGGCTGGATGTGAAAGTCAGTGGCCACAGGAGAAATGCTGAAGACTGACCATTTGGAATATGTGGGCAAAGGACTTCCACCTGTCTGTGATGCTTTGGCGAATGCCACTGAAGTAATAACAAAGACCCACCTACTCTGAAATCACTTTCTTTCCTATAGGCAAACTTTAAGAGCTTCAGTTATCACGATGCTGTAGTAGATACCACTAATCAGTTATTAGGAGAAATTATTGTTTGAAATCTTATCACCATGAGTAAGGAGAGCCCAAAAGGAGTCACAGTATTCCTGTCACAGCACTCCCTGCACGGGCTTCATTAAATAATCTTTCTTTAATATCAAATTCCTTTGAGGTCTTTAGAGGGCCTCTTCCTGCTTTCGTGCCAGAGTAAGTAGCTCTTTCCAACTCCGAGCCAAAGAGCTCATTGATTTCAAACGTTAGCGATAATTTCTGTTGTACTGTGTCAAATCTCGTCTGCATAATCTCATTTAATCTTCACAAAGCTGTAGGATCTAAATACTCCATTGTCCCCATTATGAAGATGAGAAAACTGAGGATTAGAGAGATTAAGTAACTTGTGGATGGTTGTTCTGGTGTTAAGGGATGCGGACACTAAACACTGAATGGTCCTGTCTGCCTCCAAAGCCTGCACCTATGACCACAGTACACAGATGCCGTTCTGTGGCCCTGAGAGTTCCAGGGGTGTTGGGAGGCGCTGGGCCTGCAGAAGCTAATCTCTTCCCAAGAATAAGGGACGGACCTTGAACTGGAGCTCACAGCGCTGCACGCATGGCAGACATCTTGGAAGGAAGAACATGAACCAGCATGATTACTTTGCTTACTTTAAAGGGCTAGGTAATGAGCGAGACAGTCCTGCGCTCTACTGGAGGCCGAACAGGGCCAAATGTGCCTTAGATGGAGGTTATTATGGTACTTACAGCGCAACCCCCAAGAAAATCTGGGTGCACCAGAAACCCAACACTCAAATAGATATCTCCTTGCTAACTGTCTGTTTCCCTCACTAGAATGTGAATTCCATGAATACAGAGATTGTGTTGTGTCCAAGGGATGGAGAACAGGGTCTTTCAGTGAATAGATAATCAGTCAATATTCTCAAGAAGTGAATCCCTGGTTCCCTTTAAGGGAAAGGGAACTTGATTCAAGTTCTCTTAGGTTAACATTGCAGAGAGAGCCTTTCAGCCATGTACAAAACCACCCAGTGTAGAGAGGGTGATGGGTACTAGGAGGCATCTGTGTGGAGATGTGGGTTGGCGTCCAGCTGAGGACCAGGAGTGGGGATGGGCAGGGCAGGCAGCAGGTGGAGTGGAGCCCAGGGGGAGAGCTAGACCCAGGTTGAGCCGGTGGAACAGGAAGGAGACCTGAGGTCGCAGAAAGCCCAATGCCCCTCGTAGCCCCACATTCTGAATCCCCAGAGAAAAGGAAAAGTTCACAGAGTCCCTTTGTATCCCACCCCATTCCCTAGGCATGAATCGAGGGAAAGAGATTACTAGAGAACTCAATAATAACATGGGATAATTGCCAGGTAGTGACTATGTAGGACACTCCAGGCACTGCTCTAAGCATATCATATGGGTGACTCCTTGAATCCTCACACCAACAACTGATTTAGAGAGAGGCTAAATCATCAGGGTTAGCCCGGGTGGAGCAGAGCCTGGATTTGAACCCAGGCTGACTGGTTCAAGGGCCACTGCCCTTCATGACAAGGTCTCAGATGATGGTAAGGGCATCTATCCACCCCGTCCTAGGAGGGTTCCTGGATCAGACAAGACGGTGCTGGTAATTCAGACCAATGCTGTCTCAACAATGGGTAGTGGATGAGAAAACAGGGATTTATTCACGTGACGAGAATTAAGTTTTCCTAAAGTTCTCACACAAAGTCTCGAGGCCATGACTTCCCTGTAGGGTTTCTTTCCTTTTTGGAATAAGATACACAGAAACAATTACATAGGGTTCTTGGGACACCTGCCTGGGTCAGGGGTGTCCCTTTGTTGAACTCATGAGCACCCACAGTGTAACACGTACCATTCTAGGTCAAGGGGACACTCAGGAGAATTAGACGGCCTGGCCCTCAATATCGTTTCGGGGCAGTGAGGCAGTCGGCACCTCACACACATTAACTCAGGGCAATAGAAAAGTGGCATGTTCGCAAAGACAACACCTTGTTTCTAAGAGGCTCCCATAACAGCAGAAGTGGAGGGAGGGGAGTTAACTCAGAAACAAGAGTCTCAGAGCGCCTGGGTGGCTCAGTCCATTAAGCATCAGACTTCAGCTCAGGTCACGATCCCACTGTTCCTGAGTTTGAGCCTGGCGTCAGGCTCTGTGCTGACAGTGCGGAGCTTGGAGCCTTCTTGGATTCTGTGTCTCCCCCTCTCTCTGCCCCTCCCCCATTCACACTCTGTCTCTCTCAAAAATAAATAAACACTAAAAAAAAGAGAGAGAGAGAGAGAGAAACAAAAGAGTCTTTACCAAAGCCTGCCCGAAGGGCTTTTTTCTATCTTAAAAATACACGAGACCACACACACGGCCACACAGCCCCCGCCCCTCCACACTCACCCACACACTTGTGCCACTACACCTATTGACATACACAAAAGTCACGCTTCCTTCTATCTCTGTGAGCCTGAGGAAAGGACCATACCTGGGTAGATTTCGAAATCAGAAAAGGGCCATACCTGGTGGCAAACACACACACACAGACACAAAAATTCTTTTTATAGAAACACGAAATTAAACTTTATAGCTCAGTAATACATAGTTAAAATCAAACCCTGTTGAACCACTACGTTTCCTACAAGGCACTGCCCAGAATCCTCTGCCAGCTGGCCGGGGTGTGTGTGTGTGTGTGTGTGTGTGTGTGTGTGTGTGTGTGTGTGCAAAGCCATTACGTTTGGGGAGTTTTCCCCACACCAGACATTTTTCTCAGCGCTGCGGGCTGCTCGCACAGCGCTGCCGGGGCACCTGCGGGATCAGTCCATTTGCACAAGCAGCTTCCCAAGCGGATGACGTAGCTGCCCTTCTGTTGTTCCCAAAGACCAACATCTGTCAGAGATCAGCATGTGCATCCGCGTATTAAAGCGCTCACTGTTCTAAAGCCCTGCACTTACTTTTCCCTTGGGTAAACAGAGCCAATAATGGATAAATACTCCGGGATCAAATATCCTTAAACTATTGGAGAGAGCTGCGAGCGCAGACTTTAATCCACATCAGAAGTGAGAAAAAACAGAGCAAAAAAAAAAAAAAAGATGAGAGGCTCTCCGCATCTTGAGTGAGGGGTCTAGAGGCGGTTGATGCCGCTGGCCACCCCACGTCTTGGGAAGCATCTTGATGAATGTCGGTGGGGAAAGGGCATTTAGGAGCTTTGGTTGGGTGTATTTAAATGCATCAAAAGGTTAAATACGGCATGATCTTTGCTTTCTTCAGAAAATAGTATTGGATCTTTTTGCTGACATCCTCTACATTAGGCGGATCCCACATTCTCTGTAACCATACACCAAAAAGATGTCTAGCAATGTCCTACTAATTGCATTTCGAGGCAAGCCCCAAGAGGAAGATGAACTTTGGACCGGCTGACAGTCTTGGCCTGTGAGTCCACAGTTGGCCTCCTAATGGCTGAGCCAGCCCCACAGGGAAAACACACAGCTTGAGTTTATCTTTCAAGTGTAAACTTCTGAGGATGAACACTTCAGACGCTCAGGAATTCCAGTCTCATACACGGGCATGATGCATTTCATAATTTCTATACAACTTGCTTCATTTAAAAGAAATCCTCTAACCTTTGAGATAGTTTTGCCTCGAAAGATGCACTTATCCAAACTTTATCACCACATGCAGTCATACTATTATTTTCTGATCTGCTTAAAAAGAAAGACCATTCGGCATTCGAGATTAGAAATTTTATTTTTGTGGGGCGCCTGGGTGGCTTAGTCGGTTGAGCGTCCGACTTTCGCTTAGGTCATGATCTCGCGGTTCGTGGGTTCGAGCCCCGCGTCGGGCTCTGTGCTGACTGCCAGCTCAGAGCCTGGAGCCTGTTTCGGTCTGTGGCTCCCTCTCTCTCTGACCCTCCCCTGCTCACGCTCTCTCTCTCTCTCTCTCTCTCCTGGAAATAAATAAAACATTTAAAAAAAAAATTTATTTTTGTTACTTCAAAAGGTTAGAGATGTTCTCCTGTGACTTAAAAAATGTCTATAAACTTATCCTACCATGAACTGCTGCTCATCATAGGCTTGTATCTCTCTTCCCTAAACCATCTGAGTCTATTTTTGAATTATCCATGTTCGGAAACCTCAAAATGAGTTTAAGTATATGGCTGGTGGCTATAGTGGTAAACTGCCAGTAGGAAAGCAGAAGGGGAAATTCCAAGTAAGACGCCCCTCAGAAACAGGCTGCCACCATCCATGGAAGAGCCACGCAGATGTCTGCACTATATTGTTCTCTGCCTCCAAAACGCCAGCTATACACGGGCAGCCCCCATATGTCCTTTCCAGGAGCTGAGACCTCCGCCCTTATTCAGCCTTACCAGGATAGCACCCGAATAACCTGCCAAGTGGACAAATCAAAACATTACCTATACTTGAGTAAGAGAAGCAGGGAAGCATCAAAGGATTCAGTCTAACACAAACCTGGGTTCCCAGCTATCTCCTCCATAAGACTGAGCTGTTAGCATGATGCCAGAAGAAAATGGGAAACACAGAAAGCAAAGTCTGTGAACCCCATGGCACTTGTTTTCTAATGGATAAGATAATATCTCAGTCTTGAGAAATCAATGAGAGAATAACAACACATCGATCCTATAAACAATTAATGAGCTGGATGTATAACCGATTATACTAAAACTGCATTACTAAAATTACCAATGACCAAGAAGACAGAGACAGCAATAAATAAACAAAATTGCCGTCACTCTTAAAAACTCTTCATTCTTATTGCTTGTGCTTTTGCAAATGGGTCCTTTCCATTTATGCAGTGAAGATAAACAAACGGATGTGCACACACGGGTAAGACACAACAGCGATAAGACAGTGTCATTTTTAAGCCCACTCAATGAAATAACTCCTTCTTTTATTGCATAGCTCCACGGACTTGTTGATTTCCTTCTGGGAAAATTTATTTCTGTGCCTTCCGTCTTCCTCAGAACCAGAGATCTTCTCATCCAGGTTTGCATGTATTTTCTCACGTAATATTCACAGTCCACAAGTTGATGATTATTATTATTTTAGAATGAACAAAGGGAAAGCTTACAAAGTTAGGAAAAATGTGTGTGCCCAGTATATAGAGTTAGGTCTCTAATCCAGGCATATCTGCACCCTATGTCTAGTGTCTTCGCACATTCTGTTTTCCCTTCCAGAGAAATGGACTCCTGACTTCTCATCACCAAGAGCCTCTTTTTTTTTTTTTAAATTGTTTTAATGTTTAATTTTGAGAAAGAGAAAGAAAGACAGAGTGTGAACAGGAGAGGGGCAGAGAAAGAGGGAGACACAGAATCTGAAGCAGGCCCCATCCAGGCCCTGAGCTGTCAACATAGAGCCCGACGTGGGGCTCAAACCCACAAGCTGTGAGATCATGACCTGACCCGAAGTCAGTGGCTTAACAGACTGAGCCACCCAGGCACCCCAAGAGCCTCTTGTTAATGTATTATTTCTCTCCCATTGGACCCAAGTTTTGATAAAATTTTGACCAGCAAGCAAGTTTTAAAAATTAAATGACAGCTAATTCCTCATTTGTAGTCTTAAAAAAAATTGTTAAAATACAAGGGTCTGACCACCATGAGCTACTACTGAGCCGATATCATTTCAAAGGGTTTCCTGAAAGACATTCTTATTAGTCTATCCAACTCCTGGTGTTTAAATGTGTCATCTACATTGTTAGGCTTTTTAGAATATTAAAAAGAGCCGCCCTGCCCTGTCGGCCTCTGGGGACCACTTGCCTCTAACCTGTCATTGGAAGACAAACCAGATTCTGTTTAAATAACAGAAGCAGAAGATGTGCTTGTTGTGTCCTGAGAAACCATTACCTTGAGTCAGAAATCCTTTCAGAGACCAGTGTAAATCCCTCCCTCTCCCGCTCCAGTCTAAGCCCGTTTCCTCCTCTGGCCTCGGGAGAAATAGGAACAGCTGCTGGGCATCTTTTGATGCCCCTTGTGACCCAGGCTGGTTTGTCTTCATTGTCCGTGAACTACGCCGTCGGCCACAGCGGGCACATTCCTGATGACCTGTAGGTTTGTTATCCCAGCGTATTCCTACATACGCTGCGGGGTCACTTGGCCGTGTGCAAGCCGGCACTGAGATTCTGGGAGCCGGACCCTAAAGCTGCAGCCTGACACGTAACTCACAGCACGGCTCACATTCCTCATGGAGCACTGGGCGCAGGCTGGGGAAGGACGAGAATCTGATATCATGATAACTGAGACTAATATCTGTTGCTGCTTATTCCAGTTGCATTTAGGACTTTTGGAAATGCCTGTCTTGGGCCACAGTCCTATTACCATCTGGGGTCAAAATACACCAGATGATGGATTCATATTTCCATCTAATTCATTACACTGATGGCGTTTATGAAGCATCTGGAATTGAGCCTACTAAGGGGGAGTCCTAGAAAATCCATTCAGAATAATGACAGAATTGTTTTTCTGTTGATCAGTCAAATGGTGCCCAATCAGGGCCTGTCTCAGTTCTCATCAATTCCACTTTTAATGTCCTACTGACAAATAAAAATACAGATATGAAAATAACATTTGGCCCCACTCCTAAAGAATCCTCAGGAGAACTCCAGAAAGGGATTTATCTATCTCCATACACCTCAAAGAATCCAAAATCCATGTCTTCCAGAAAAAAGTCTTTCCCTTTTCTTGTGTTGTTTTGGATCTCCAACTTTGAGACATCAAATAATGGTTGTAACAATACTGAGAATAAATTTCCATCTTTCATACATCAACTTCCCAATTCTATTTGCTGTCTCCCGAAAGGAAGCAAAACAGAACAAGTATTCCCCAAATGCATACACTCTAACTTCTAGGGGAAAAGAAATAAATCACCCAGACGTAACATCAGTGGCATTAACTTCAATCAACCCAAGTTCTTTAAAGTCAAGTTTCTGATAAGAGCTGTATACATCCACAGAGAGAGAGAGAGAGACAAAGAGAGAGAGGGAGGGAGGGAGAAATAAACAAAACAAGCTGTACCTTAAAAAAAAAAAGAAGAGCTATATACAACCACATACAACCAAGGGCAACTTATAAGTCAGTTCTTTTGAAAAGTTTTCTTTTTTTTGGTTTGTTTGTTTGTCTATTCATTTATTCAGGAGGGCAGAGAGAGAGGGAGACAGAGAATCTTAAGCAGCCCCCATTCTGTCAGTGTGAAGCCTGATGTGGGGGTCAAACCCATGAACTCTGAGATCATGACCTGAGCCAAAATCAAGAGTCAGATGCTTAACAGACTGAGCCAACCAGGTGCCCCTAAAAAGCTTTTGAGAACAAAGCTGTCCTTTGCTCCACAACCTTAAGTTTTTATGAAAATTCTCAACATTTTTTTTGCCACTTTTTATTTCCCTTTGGCTTCTGAGCCTCCACAAAAAGCTTTCTATGCTCATTTTCTTTTAATTATTAGAATAAACATCAACCGGAAGAGATTTGCTGAAAATGGAAGCTAAAAGTTGGCTTTCCTATTGAAAATGACTTCCTAAAAGCCAGGATTCAGAATGGAAATCCAGTGAACTTAACTTGACTGAACCTTCTAAAAAACCTACACACCTTCCACAAACATTTAAAGGGGTAAATTGCAATCTATTTACATTTCTAATTCCATATAGTCACAAAAGGAAAGTTTCTTCATGAGTGTTTTTATTGAAAATTAACAACTTCATCCTGCTCCCAAGTAAAATGAAGCAAGGATAATGACCTGGATCCATATATAATTTTACGATGCTACAATGAGGTAAGTCCTGGAGACTGGGTACTTGAAAGAGGAAACTATCCTTTCATGGATACAGTGGGTTGATTGGTACCCTTGTCACCACACACCCCCACCTCCCCCCCACTGTCCCAGTATATCCATGGAACCTGCAAACGCTAACTTATTTGTAAAAATAGTCTTTGTAGATGTAGTTAACCAATGTGAATTATCTAGGTGGGCTCTAAATCCAATGACAAGTGTCTTTATAGGAGACATAAAGAGGAAAGACACATGGATAGAAGAAAAGATGGCCATGTGAAGACAGAAGCAGAGATTGGAGCTATGTACCCTAAGTCACCTGGAGAAGAAGGTGATGTGACCACGGGGGTGGAGGAGATAGGAGTGATGTAGTCATAAGCCCAGAAACACCTGGGGCTACCAGAATTTGGAAGAGGAAAGAAACAGAAGCTCCCACAGAGCTTTCAGAAGAAACTCATCCCCGCTGACACTTGATGTTGGACTTCTGACTCCGAGAACTGTGAGAGAATTGCCTTTGTTGTGTCAAGTCACCAAGTTTGTGGGATGTTGCAGCAGCTCCGGGAAATTAATAAAATGATTTTTCTAAAGCAACCATCCTAATAACCAAATTTAATCATACAGCCAAATCTATACAGATTTTTCCACGAATCAGTAAAATGAATAGCTGGGGAAAACGTGATTCAACTACAGTTTTGTCATTCATAAAACAAGTACGTACTCAGCTCTCATGCGCCAAGCTTCAGGGATAAAATTGTGAGCGAAAATCAACCTAGTCCCTGCCCTCCCGGACTTTACAGGTCAGTGGAGAGACACAGACATCCAGTGAACAGGCACATAGTCAGATGGGAAACTCGGACTATGGAGAGTATTTCCGAGGGACGCCGCATGGTTGGCTCTGTCATTACTGTGTCTACCATATCCTTGCTGGGTGACTACACCTGTTACTATCACTTGTGCACTTTCTCAATTGCTAAGTATCTTTACCAGTGCTCACCTTTCCTGAAAGAATGGGCTCCACCCACTGCCTCTGAATCTCCCCCTGCTACTCTGTGGGCTGCTGTCAAACTACCATCTGTCTACGTGACTGTATAGAAACTGCTCTCTGGGAAAAAGTCATACGGCACTTTTCTAGAGGTAATGCAATGTCATGAAGACAGCACGAGCTTTGATTTTTGTTCACACTCAAGTTCTACCTGACCAATGCGGATATCTCCGTCTTCAGGCTTGCACTCTTTCTCTTTTCTGTCTCTGCCTCCTGCCCAGTTTTTCTCAGGCACCTTTAGGGGAATCTCTTCTCCCTATGCTTCCAATATAGAGTTCTCCAGGATCGTAGTCTTATTCTCACTTCTTCCTCTTCTATACACTCTTCTAGGTTATTTGATCAATTCCATGGCATCAAATATGCTACATACATGATAGCTTATATATACATAGATACGCACATATACATAAACACAGTCATGTATATTATACATGCAATATATATAATATATATGACCATATACATGTACATTTGTATATGTATAACCTATATGATAATATCACGCAAATCTCTATCCTGAATGAACATCCATATATATCTGTTTATTATCTCTAGATATTTCCACTGAGATATATCACTATCATTTCAAACTCAGCATCTCCATAGGTAAGTTTGAGGTCTTCCCCTAAACCTGCTTCTCCTCTTTTTTACCTACAGGAGACAATGTGTCACCTTCAGCTTCCCTTTTAGTTACTGGAGCCAAAAGACTGAGGACTATTCTATACTTCTCTTCCTTCACATCACATCTAGTTACCAAGTCTTTTTAAAAAAATTTTTTTTAATGTTTCTTTTAATTTATTTCTAAGAGAGAGAGAGAAAAAGAGAGAGAGAGAGACAGCATGAGCAAGGGAGGGTCAGAGAGACAGGGAGGTACAGAATCTGAAACAGGCTTCAGGCTCCAAGCTGGCAGTCAGCACAGAGCCCAACGTGAGGCTCAAACCCATGAACCGTGAGATCATGACCTGAGCTGAAGTCAGACGCTCAGCCTACTGAGTTACCAAGTCTTAATCCTTCTACTTCTAAGTCTTCCTGACATGCATCTTATCTCCTTCTCCCTGCCCTGTCTTCATTCAAACTCCTATTATTTTTTTCACATGGATCCCTGAAATGGCCCCTTAAGGCACTTCCTTGCTCCCAGATCCTCCTTAAAATGTACATGTCAAATCTATCACTCCTCCAGTCCCTCTCCAACCTGGCCACCAGGGTAATCATTCATAAATGCAAATATGATTTGCCATTGAAGATGATTCACCCTCACTCTCAGCTGAAACTTTTTGGGTTTACTATTAACCTTCCTCACAAAAGTTAAACCCTGTATCAAAGCATATAAGGCACTTACAGGGTACTAAAGAAATGTTAGTTTTACTACATATTTTCATTTCCCTATATATTTATAACTAATAGTAAGGGAGGTTTTACTGTTTAACAAAAAAATTTAAAGGTCATACATCATAATGTCTTCCCATTGGTTATTAACATGCTTTGTTTGACTTCAGCTCACACATTGTACAAAGCCAGGACTGCCTATATATATCCGTGACTTGACCATGCTTGCTTTTCTTGATAATTCAGTAATAGCCACTAATGATTTGAATAATTAGGCAATATAAAATATGTGATAACAAATATAGAAAATTAAAAAATATAGATAATGTTCAATAGTACAATCACATGCTATTTATCCAAGTAGCCAATCACAGCATTTAAAAATGTTAGGAAATAGACAATCATTGTCTAGCTGCTAGAGAATTCTGAAGGCTCAATAAGAAGGCTGAGGGAATTTCTAGTATCTTCCCTAGCTACTAAAAGTAAAGATACTCTGTCAATAAGCACATGAGATTAGACCGAGACCTTTCTTAGACAAGCTAGAAATCCTTCTGTACTTAGCTCCCTCCCCAGACGCGAAATCTGGAGCGAGGGTAGAAGCTAAAGAGAAGCGTGGATTCCAGGACCAGAAGCAACAGGAACAGCCATGAGACAAGCCCCTGAGCACCTCTTGCTGAAACTGCAGGGTGTCTTCTGCCCGTGTGCACGGGACGCCGGCAGAGGTGGTGGCGTGGAATGGATATGCTGGAGGAACTCACTTACCTTTCTCTTTTCTCACTTCATAGGCTTGGTACAATCATTGCCCACCCCGTCCCTAGAAATGGGCAAAAACATCCCCAAACCCAGTACTGATGTCCTTGGATATTAGGAAAGTTCAAGAGCCCTGCGTGTTGAGACAGTAAATAAAAGCGGCAGTGAGTGCCCACCAAGGAGATGCCCTCGGGCACCTCATTCTCCGATCCCTTTTCATCCAAACCAGCATGGCTGGTAGAACACCACCTAAGGACGCTACCTTTTCCTAGTGCTGCGTCTTCCTAATAAGTATGGAAAGGTGAAATCTTGCTCAAGAGAGTTACAGGGTGCAGGGGCAGTAACAGGACTTCAGTGGGGGATTTGGGCCTCTCCTCCTTGAGCTCACCCTGGCCCTTCTCTTTAAGCTCAACAGAACTGATCCAGTTTAGAGCATTGGACTTCAGTTCCTTCCCCGTGCATGTGTTCTTTCTGGCTGAGTGCCTGACACTAAGGTCTATCATAAAACCAAATAGCTCAGACGACAACGATACTACTAAAGCAAAAATCAATCTGTTTGATTGATTTGCTATATTGTAACATATAGTAAAGAGAAAAAGGGAAGATTCTAAAATTTTTTTTAAAATATTTTTATTTATTTCTAGGAGAGAGACAGAGAGACAGAGTGAGCAGGGGAGGGTCAGAGAGAGAGGGGGACACAGAATCTGAAACAGGCTCCAGGCTCCGAGCTGGCAGTCAGCACAGAGCCCGACGCGGGGCTCGAACCCACGAACCGCGAGATCATGACCTAAGCGAAAGTCGGACGCTTAACCGACTAAGCCACCCAGGCGCCCCGGAAGATTCTAAAATCTTACTGAGGGAAATAATATAAACAAGATTTATCTATAGTACATTTACCAACAACAATACTGGCTGCATAATACAGTAACATTTTACTATCTTAAGGGAAAAAATAATGTTTCCCAGAATTTGATATCAGGCTAAGTTGTCAATAAAATGTGAGGATATAATAAAAATATTCAATGACCTACCAGGGCTTAGAAGATTTTCACAAAGATGCACCTTGAAAAGACTCTTGGAGAAAGTATTCAAATAATATGAAGAGAAAAAGTTGGTAGATATTTCATGAGATACGGATTGTAAAAGAAATATCTTAGGGAGTCTATTGTTTATTGGAAAGAAGAGGCCCAAGAACCAAAGTAACAAAAGAAAATACACTCACTAACCTATAAATAAAATTCTAGATAATATCACTATGATGTGGCATTGGAGGAGACAGTTTTAGGTTATGAGCCTGAACGTGATGACCCTAAAGAGTTCAATAAAAGTGCTTAAAGTTGAATATGAATTTGAGTCAGGAATAACTACCCTGAGGACAAAATTGGAAGGTATAGCTTCTAAAACTATAGAAGAACACTTGAACATGTGTTTTATGAAAACTATAAAAAATAAAGACAGAGAGTGATAAAAGAAAAAAGAGAAAAAGAAAGAGTAAAGGAAAAATACACAATGAGATGAAAGAAATCAGTCCAAATATAAAGTACTTATAATAAACACATAGGAGTTCAATGTACCAATTAAGAGACAGTAATTCTCAGACTGGCTTAAAAAATAAAACCCAATAATATATTGTCTAAAAAGGATACATTTAAAATGAAAGACAGAGAGGGACTGAAAATAAAAGTAAGGAAAAAGGTTGGCTAGGGAAATATGGATCAAAAGATACCTATAGGAATAATCCTGACATGTAACACATAGAATAAAGATGTTTATTTATTAGGAATAAAACAATGGTGTGAGATGAAGGTGAATTTTACGTACTGGTAAAGGGAACAATTAAAAAAAGAATATAGATCATCATAAACATACATGGACCTAACAAAACATCCCAAAATAGAAAACGGAAAAGCTGTCAGGTAGAAAATTCTGCAGTTACAGCTAACGATTTTAGCATGTCCCTCCCACAAACTAATGAATCAAGTGACCAGAAATCAAGCTGAGATGCAAAAGATATGAACAATATAATTAATAGGCTTTCTTTCTGCCCCTAACTTGCTCACACTGTCTCTCTCTCAAAAGCAAATAAACTTAAAAATAAATAAATAAATAAATAAATAAATAAAATAAATAAATTCAGGCATAATTAAATTCTAAATGATAAGTAATAATTTGCTTTCTTACTTATAATAAAATTATATTAGGAAAAAACAATTTTTATAAATAAAAATTTTAGACACTAAATAAAATATATCTAAATAATCCTTGCAATGAAATGGAAATCCTGTAGGAAATGAAGGATTCAGAGAGGTTTCCATCACTGACAATCACCTTTTCATATAATCTGAGACTAAATTGGATTTATCAGGTACAACTACTTTATGGAACTAGATGAAATTGACAAAAGCTATCCTGAACAGTCTCCGTTTAGTGGGGATGACAGCTGAAGGTTACACCCTTCTACCAACTCACTTGGACAAAGATCAGAACAGGTTGTAAAGAGATACATTGTAATCTTATTCCCACAAGACCATTTAGGACCTTTCCTTTCCTTTTTTTTTTTTAATAGCATTTCCTAGTTCTTGAGAGTTTAATATGATATTCCAGATAAGCTATAGTCCTGCAGGTTTTTAAAAAAGATTTTATTTATTTATTTATTTGTTTGTTTAGCACAAGCAGGAGAGGGGCAGAGAGAGAGAGAGGGAGAGACAGAGCCCCAAGCAGGCTCCTCAATGCCAGCTTGAAGCCTGATACAGGGCTCAGTCTCACGATCCCGGAGATCATGACCTGAGATGAAATCAAGAGCTGGACCCTTAACCTACTGAGACACCCAGGCACCCCTGTCCTGCAGTTTTATATTAAATTAAAAATAGCAAGTAAAAACTAGTTTTATAAAAATCAGCAACAAAGATCTATGCAATACTTGAGAAGCTGGTCACATGTAAAACTCACAAGGACATTTTTATTCTCTGTGTAGAGAACGACAAGAAAAAGGTATAAAAAGAACATTTAGAAAGAAAGGCACGAGAAGAAATGCAGGGAGGGACAGAAGGTGTGCAGGCTGCAGAAATAATTAATACCTTGGAGATGGAAGGAGCCACAGAACAGGAAACACTAAAATAATAGTGCATAGAGCATGCTAGGTAGGGAATATTATGTGATTCCTAAATATGACTTTTATTTTTTTTAACTTTTTAAAAATGTTTTATTTATTTCTAGGAGAGAGAGAGACAGACAGCGTGAGCAGGGGAGGGTCAGAGAAAGAGGGAGTCACAGACTCTGAAACAGGCTCCAGGCTCTGAGCTGGCAGTCAGCACAGAGCCCGATGCGGGGCTCCAACCCACGAACGGCGAGATCATGACCTGAGCGGAAGTCGGACGCTTAACCGACTAAGCCACCCAGGCGCCCCCCTAAATATGCCTTTTAAAACAAAAGCTAAAGAAACCCTAAGTAGAATAAAATCCAAATGAGACCAGTGTTTATTCATTCATCTTTTCCACCTTCCCTCCTTCTCTCCTACGCCTCCCCCACTTTTTGGACATAGGAGGTTTGGACATCCAGAGTCTTATGAAGCAACCATTTTTCTTACGCTCATGTTAGTTTTCTAAGGGGTAGGTAGATTTAACTTCACAACACAGTTTAAACCTGTAGACTTGCCTCTGTCTTCTGCAAATCCACAATGGAGTTTATTGTAACCTTAGTTTCCAGTTGAGACTTTGGCCTCCTGAATCTGAACCTATAGCAACACTTATGGGTTACCAAACCAGATAAATGGAAGGTCTTGGTGTCATTAGTATCATTAAAAGCAAAGCAAAGAGTGGAGACATGTATAATTTCTTGAAAGGCAGTCAGTAGGCTAATTCTGTGACACCACACACAAGCATACACTAGGACCTGCTGTGATTTCCTTCTCCAATAAATACCCTCTGAGACCATAAATGACCCATATTTTAGTTTGGCTGAGTATGTGTATTTTTCCGAAGGCTCATAGGAATAGCAGAAAAAGTTGAGCTCGTCTCTGAAAGTAACAATTAACCAGAGTTAAGCTTCTTAATGTTTTGCAGACTGTATGTTGGATCCAAATATCACCAGGACTTATGAGCTCTGTTGGATTCATTTCTATTTCCAAATTGTAGTGGCTCTATTTTAACTATAGTGCCATACCATGATTATGACACCTTCCTGGTGGTTTGAAAGAGCTGTTTTTTTTGTAATGCTTAATCACCAGGAAGTGATTTTAGTGCAGAACTATGGGGGAAAAGTGATTTAGTGTTATTTTAAATATAAAAATATACATTCATATAATATATACATAACTAGAAATATAGGTGATGTCTTTCTCTCTCACCCAACCCGTCCAAGAAGCCCTACTAGTTATCTACTCTTTGAGGGTTATTTCAACTCTTAAAAAATGAAGTGAGAGAAAGTCCTTCCCAATTGAACAAGATGATCTGTTGATGATGATTATTTGTGATTATCTGTATGGACCACATTCTGGGACATCTTAGGTCAGGGAAAGCAAATGATTTCAAACCTTGTCCCTAGAGTGACCTAGAATTTCAAATACAATCAGCTACTCTCTCTCTTTTTGAAAGAAAGCTGAGTTTTTCTCCATTTGCTCCACTTTCCCAAAGAAAGCAGACAGGCAGGAAGATCCAGGATACATATTTAAGATTTTAGAAACCAAAGTCAAGGCAGGAAGTATGCCCTGAGTTACTTCACAGAAGAGCCAGCCACTTGGGTCTCTGTAGAACACATTCACCCCGGGGACAGGAGACGTGTGACGTGGAACCACGGCTTGTCCTGACAGTGCGCAGGGAGCACAGCACAGCTAGGCACTGCCCTTCTTAGTTCTGTCTCACCCACAGGAGCAGCCATCTCACTGAGTACCCTGGAAAAGGTGTCACTGGGGGGAACTCTCTGGACACTACAGTGCATGTAAAATGAACCAATTCAGGAGCTGGCTCTTCTTGCTGTCATAAATTAGAGACTCTCTGTTCAATGCCAAAGGGCTATTCCCAGTTGCAAGCTACTTCCAAGTGAACGTTTTTATTGCTCTTGAAAAGAGACGAAGGAAAGCATACACTTACTCTCCAGCTAAAGGATGCTTCATGTCCAAAATTACACGCCATGTACATTTCCTCTTGACATAGATCAGGATGTGCTCAGTCTAATATTGACAGTTATATCATCAGTGATCTTGAAAACAGTCTTTACACTTTCTACAAGAAGACGGGAGCCCATGCCCTCTTCTGACTACACGAGAGACAATTCTCTGTCAGGTTAATGAAACTGTCCTGGTTTAATTTAGAAGACACACATGAAATCTATCCCTCTACTGTGCTGTAGCTCATTTCAAAACTGTATTCATTCCTCCACGACTTACTTTAAATGTCTTCTACCTTTCTTTGAATCCCCCTTTATGCTGGAGTCATAGGTTGTCTCCCCCTTAAAACAGTCTATTACTCCTTTCCCTTTTTCCCCAAGCCATTAAAATTGTGTTATTTTCTTAATATATTAACATATACTTGGCATGTAATAAAACCCTGCTGAATCGCCCTTGGAACGAGTCATGTGCAGTCTGGTGCAGCTTTATATTCTCAGTTGCCAGCACTGCCTGTGATTTGAAAAGGAAGTCTATAGCACGGAAAGATTTCAAGGCCAGCTCTTACTTTAAATTAAAGGTAAGAGTATGACAAGGTATTTCTCACCAAGGTGCAGTACGGGAAGAATGCTTTGGAAAACCACGGGGAGCGTCTGACAGGGGAAAGTCAGACCGATCTGGGGCAATTTCTGCCTGCATGTCCCGGTGCCGTTCTCTCACTGAAACATGGAAGAAGACACATGGATAGTCTTTGTAAATTTCAGGGGGGCTGGTTTCACTTGAAAATTTTATCCTAATACCTACGTTGCTCACTACATTTGATAAAGCGACTATGAAAACTGTCTCTTATTTAATTCTTTTAGTATGGCAAGCCAGCCTAAAAAAATACTTTTCTGAATTTGAACAGCTCGAATTCCCATGAACAAAATACAAACAGGCCCCAAGAATTTAGATTTCTTAGCTCTTATTATTTGAAATCAGCCACTTGGCTTGGTTTATACACAGTAGTAGAGACTGAGCTAATTTAATGGAACCAGCAAACAGGTTGCATTTGTGTGGTATGAAGGGGATGAGTTTTCAGATAAAGTTGCTCAGAGTGGAGTCAAGTATGAGGAACACCTGGCCTGACTCCCAGCCACGCATTAGTCAGAAACTGGAGAAAGAACCACTTTTAAAGCACTAATGAGCCCCAGGTGAAAATGCTGTTAACTAGAAGCTCCCCCTGTTTTTCCTTCAAAATTTCAGTGTTTTGATTGATGAGCAAATTGTTTAGGATTCCTCATTTTCCTTTACATTAAAACACAAACTGAGGGCTGATGGGGGTGGGGGAAAGAAAGGGAAAGGGGGGGTGATGGGCATGGAGGAGGGCACTTGTGGGGATGAGCACTGGGTGTTATATGGAAACCAACTTGACAATAAACTATGAAAGAAAAAAAGAAAAAAATTATAAAACATGCAAAGTAACAGGAAAAAGTGACCCACAGACTGGAAATAAAGCAAGCAATGGAAAATGCCTTTGAAAGCAATCTATTGTTGGATTTAACAGACAAATCTCAAAGTAGCCATTAAAAATATACTAAAATTAAAAAAAAAAAAAAA
>NW_027527951.1:4189922-4223464 GCF_008692635.1 Crocuta crocuta
AAAATTTCAGTGTTTTGATTGATGAGCAAATTGTTTAGGATTCCTCATTTTCCTTTACATTAAAACACAAACTGAGGGCTGATGGGGGTGGGGGAAAGAAAGGGAAAGGGGGGGTGATGGGCATGGAGGAGGGCACTTGTGGGGATGAGCACTGGGTGTTATATGGAAACCAACTTGACAATAAACTATGAAAGAAAAAAAGAAAAAAATTATAAAACATGCAAAGTAACAGGAAAAAGTGACCCACAGACTGGAAATAAAGCAAGCAATGGAAAATGCCTTTGAAAGCAATCTATTGTTGGATTTAACAGACAAATCTCAAAGTAGCCATTAAAAATATACTAAAATTAAAAAAAAAAAAAAAGACACAGCCTTTGTTTTTCCTCCCAGCGAAAACATCTTTGTGTCTGGCTACCACAAATGCCTATCATTAGTTACAGAAAAGGCCAGCATCCATTTGGGGAACCAGTGAGTGAGACAGATATACTCATGGTAGTATGAGTCGACAGAGTGTTTATGATCCAAAAAAGTAAAATAGGAACATTTTGGGGGTTAAGGTGGCTAATGAAGCACATGTTGCATTTTCTTACATTTGCAACATTACTACATTTGACAAGATTTAGAGTCTTCCAATATCTTAAAAGAAATTGGCTGCTTAAATTTGTAATTAAAATGTGAAAATGTTCAGGGGCGCCTTGAGTGGCTCAGTCAGTTAAATGTCCAATCTTGATTTCGGCTCAGGTCCTCTCCCAGGTTGTGGGTCGGAGCCCCTTGCCTGGCTCTGTGCTGGCGGCACGGAGCCTGCTTAGGATTCTCTCTCTCCCTCACTCTTTGCCCCCTCACTCTCTAAATAAACAGACTGAAAAAAAAAGTGAAAATGTTCGGTTACTGTCAAATCTCAGGTGCTAAGAACCACAGGCTCTAAAGAAAAAGAATCAAAGTGTAATTTATTGTCCATCACTCACCCAGCATATACTTATTATACACACCATGTTATGAACTATTAAGAAGAAATAAAAGCATACATAAGGAAATCACTCAGATTCCACATTTTTAAGGCCACAGTTTTGTAGCTATATGGCAACATTTTGAAATTTGGTGGGTTTTTTTGGTGTAACTATTATTAATTTGATAAATGATTTATTAGGTTTTCAGGCTTTCAGTCTGGGGCACTGCTTGGCCCACCATGCAGCAAGGGCAATGCCCAAGTGGACCAGGGGTATCTCACTGAGACCGAGGTAGAGGTTAGAGTTCATCAGGCTGAACCAGCTGGGATTTGAGTATTAGGGTTTGAGGGAAGAGGATGCTTCATAGAAGAAGATCCAGAATTCTCCACATCAGTCTTCCAGTAAAGTTGGATAAATACCAATACCTACCTCTGTAGGGTAAAATTCCATATAACTGGACCAAAAAAAAAAAAAAAAGTCAAAGGCTGAACAATTCCCCACGCTCACATAGGCCTGGGATATACTCAAGTTCTGACGTCAGAGTGAAGAATCCTTACAGAATATTCAGGACATTTAATAAAAACTCCAGAAGGGCCATATCCCAGAGTAAAATCTACTCCAAACTTTCTCTAATAAAGATTAAGAACAAACCTCAAAAGTATCAACTAGATCCATATAACACTTAACTTCATGTCAAAAGAAAGGTCATCACTCTTTAAGAAAAGATAACAACATCTGGCATGTGACAATGTAGTGTGTACAATGCCCATATTCTGATGAAAGACTACTAGACATGCAAAGAATCGGAAAAGTGTGACCCATAACCAAAAATTAAAATCAGTCAATAGAATCAGACAAGAATAAAAGAAATGATATATTTTATAGCAGGGACTTAACAATAGGCTACTATAAATATGCTCAAGGATTTAAAAGAAAAGATGAACACTAGTAAAAACTAAAGATATAAAGGGAAGCAAATGGAATGTTTAGAGACAATGTATATGAGATAGGGACACCTGGGTGGCTCAGTCGGTTAAGTGTCCAACTTCAGCTCGGGTCATGATCTCATGGTTCATGAGTTCAAGCCCCTTGTTGGGCTCTGTGCTGACAGTTCAGAGCCTGGAGCCTGCTTTGATTTCTGTGTCTCCCTCTCTCTCTGCCTCCCCTCTACTCACATTCTGTTTCTCTCTCTCTCAAAAAATAAATAAACATTAAAATTTTTTTAAATTTGTATATGAAATAAAAAAGCTAGATGACTGGATAGAAGGAAGGGCTTATGAGCCTCTACAGAAGAAAACATCAGTGAATTTAAAGACAAGTAATGAAAATGTTCAAATGCAAGCACAAATAAAAAATACTAAAAATATTAGTAGTAGTAAAAATATTTCCTCAAAAGTGTGTGGAATAATATCAGGTAGTCTATGATAGCTGTAATTAGAGCCCTAGAGGAAAGAGATGAGAAGAGGGGATAGAAAACAACATTCTGGGAAATAAAAACTGAAAAACTCTAAATTTTATGAGAAATATAAACCTATAAATTCAAGAAAGTTAATGAACTCAAAGTAAGATAATCCAAAGAAAACTACACTGAGACAGATCATAATCAAATTCCTGAAAACTAAATGTGAAAGTTGTAAGAGAAGAGTCACAGAAAAGTATAAAGTGAGATATATAAAAAAAGAAACACTACATAGAGAGAAACAAAGACCAGAGGGACTGCTAACTTTTCATTAAAAAAAAGGCAGAAGACAATAAAACGATATCTTTAAAGTATTGAAAAACTGCACCTTAGATGTAGAAAGCTAGAGACAGAACCAATAAAAGCCAGAAAATCTGGATAATTTCCAAAATTAAAACTTTCCTAATACTAATCGGAAATGAAGACATGGGACAACCAAATACTCTACCATCTAAGACAAGGCTAATACCTCCCCAAACAGGCTTACCTGGGGCAGGGGATGGGAAGAAAGCAGGGTGCTCAGAAAAGCTGGCAAGATTTCAGCTAAAATATTTGACATATTATGAAAGGCCACGTGAGGGCAAGAATTAGAGTGCTCATCCTCCAAGGATCACCAATACGATAGGGGTTTGCACCCACTTGCAGACTTTTCTCCACAGGTTTTACTCCCGAGAAATACTGAGGCAGGACAGGTGACCTAAAAGAGCGTCCCTGTGTGTAGGCCTACAGTGGTGGGACAGTTGCCCGTTTGGAAAGGCAGGAAGATGTACCCGTATTCTTCTTCCAATGGGATAAAACGCCTTAAGTCATTAGGGGAAGAGCAGAAAACTCTGTCATCCCTATGGCCCAGGTCACAACTAGGAGGTGCCTAGGGGGCAATATATAAAGATGCACTCACTATTTGTCAGTATTGTTCACTAATACCACTTGTGCTAACCTTGTGCTTGCCCCAAACTGAACCTGAGGGTTCCTAGGTGCCTCACTTGCTTCACCAGGTCTCAGCCTTTCACATGCACCAGTGAAAACTCTATTGCATCTGGGGAAAAGGGACAGAAGAAAAATGAGTACCCCTGAGGAGTAGTAGAAAACTGGCATGGCCCTACAACCCAAGAGAGCCCCCCAACACCTGACAGAAACAGGAGCAGCGAGAACGCCTGAGACCCAGACTGAAGAATGAGGCTGAACTGGGACAACAGATCATGTCTACCATTCCCTCATCACTGAGGTAGCAAGCCTGGAATAACAAATAACATTAGTCCACTACTTGGAGACAGACACAAGTCTGGAGAGAGATCTCTGAGGTATAGGCTCACAGGAAAGTCTCAAGCAAGGAGTGAAACAGGATATTAAAAAAAAAAAAAAAACCTGCCAGGAATNAAAAAAAAACAAAAGCCCTGCCAGTAACTCATCCTCACCCTGAGCACAAAGTAATGCTAAAAGTATTTGAAGCCAGTGGTCCATTAAGAGGAACTATAACAACATTCAAACTAAGTTCAGCTCTTAACTAGAAGGACTTAAACCCCCACAATAAAGACCAAAGAGTAGAAGGTCTGTGCTCATGGTCAGGTACAAATACTAGTTATCTCACTCTACTCTCCTACATATGATGTCTGAATTTCAATAAATAAAGGAAAAAACAAACAAACACCCTGCCTGACTGTCAAGAGACAAAACATTCATCAGAACCACACTCTGATGGGTCAGATGCCCAATATACCAAACAAAAAAGTTAAATGACTATGAGTCACAATGGGATATCAAAACACACCTATCATCAAAATGGCTAAAATTTTATTATGTTTTTTACTTTTATTTTTTAAATGTTTTATTTTTATTTTTGAGACAGAGACAGAGTGTGAGTGGGGGAGAGGCAGAGAGAGAGAAGGAGACACAGACTCCGAAGCAGGCTTCAGGCTCTGAGCTGACAGCACAGAGCCTGACACGGGGCTTGAACTCACAAACCATGAGATCATGGTCTGAGCCGAAGTAGGATGCATAACCGACTGAGCCACCTGGGCACCCCTAAAATAGCTAAAATTCTAAAAATAAAACTGATAATAGCAAATATGTACAATGACTGAAACTTTTACGCACTGTTTGTTGGTATGCAACATGATATAATCACTTGGAAAATGGTTTGTCAGTCTCATAAAGTTAAACATGTATCTACATGTCTCAGCAATCCCACTCCTATGTATTATCCAAATGAATTAAACAATTATGTTCACACAAAAGCATACACAAATGATTACAGCAACTTTATTCACAAATGCTGAAAACTAGACACCTACGTGTTGTTCAACTGATAGACTGATAAACAAAATATGGTAAATCATACAGGGGCATATGACCCAAGAATAAAAAAAATTAACTACTGAATTACATAACAACATGGGTTAAGTTTAAATGTACTTGTCTCAGTGAAATAATATAGGCAGATCCCAAACGCTATATATTGCAGTATTCCATTAATATGACAACTTGAAAAAGGAAAAATTATCAGAATGGAAAAGAGATTGGTGGTTGTTAGGGGTCCATACTGATGTTAATAAACAAATAAATGGAGAGAGAGACAACTCATCCTTATAGAATAAATGTAGGCGGAATGAAGCTGATGAATGAAACTAGCCATTAGAACACTATAGTAACAATTGCTACCGGCAAGATCTACCAATGAATGCTAAAATTAGTGGACAAAAGTTTAAGGGGAAACAGGATATTTATATAGCCTCAAAGTATCCCCCCATATTTATTAATTATAAATAGAGAAATGGCAATTTCACAGTGAGGATACCTGGCAGATATCACCTAAACCAAGTCGCCAAAATCAACATCATCACTAATGAGAGATATTGTTGACATCACAAACCCCCTGGTATAATGCACTGAGAAGAGTCCATCACCTCTGTGGTACTCTTCCCCCAAAGCGATAATCTCATCTACTCATGAGAAAAATACCACAACGAATAAATTGAAGGACATTCTGCAGAAACCTGGGCAATGCTGTTGGCACTCCTAAATGTCAGGGTCATTCATGGAAAGGAAAGACTGTGAGGTTATCACAGGTTGGAGGAGACTAAAGAGACATGGCAATTTAATGCAATGGGGGACCCTCCATGGGATCCTGGAATAGAACAAGGAGACTAGTAGAAAAACTAGCAAAATTCAAATGAGGTTTGTAGCTTAGTGAAGAGTACTGTGCCAAGTTTATTTCTCAGTTTGGGTAACTATACCTTTGCGACATAAGATGTTAACGTTGGGGGGAAATTGGGTTAAACATCTACAGGAACAATCCTATCTCTGCAACTCTTCAGAAGTCTCCAATTGTTTCCCAAAAAAGTTTAAAATTACTATAATTAATATGTTAAAAGTTCTAGTCAAAATGGTAGACATCCATAGAATCATAGGGAATTTCAACAGATCGATGAAAAGTAAAAAACAAACAAACAAAAAAACCCCGAATCAAACAAAAATGATACCATATACGAGGATTGCCTTCGAGAAGCCTACTACTAGACTTGCTGCAGCTGAAGGAAGAATCCATGAGCTTACAACAGATCAACATAAATGACCCACGCTGAAACAGAAAGAAAAAATAGTGAAAAACAAAGTGCAATACAGTATCAAAGAGGTCTGGGACAAAATCAAATGATCTAATATAGTACCATTAGAATTCTGAAGGAGAAGAGAGAGAATAAGGAACAAGAAATATTTTAAGGAAGAATGACTGAAATATTTTTAAAATCACTGAAAAGTGTCAAACCACAGATTCCCAAGGGTAAAGAGCCCAACAGGCAAGAGAAATACTGAAATGCTGGCGTGGAGGGCAAATTAAAACCAAAGACCATAGCATCTTTATCTATGAAAAATGCTCTTGAAAATGAAAGTCAAAGGAAAAGAATTTTGAAACAAACAAGCCGATAGACTTGTTGATGGCAAAACTTCACTACAAAAAGACGTCAAAAGTTCTTCAGCTGGAAGGAAAATGGTATCAAGTCTTAACCTGGGTCTGTATAAATTAATAGAATGCATCAGAAATGGTAAATACATGGGTAAATGTAAAAGCCTTTTTTCCTTATTTTTAAGCTCAAGAGGTAGGAAAATGATTCCTTACCACAAAAATAATTACAATATTTGTGGATTTATAGCCTCCATATAGGAGATAATCTAAAATAAATGGTTGTAAACTTTTCAATTGTAAATAAAGTGGTATAATACTATTTAAAGATAGACCAGCAACATTAACCAAAAAAATAAATAACCCAGATATAGCAAATATAGTGGTGGAAATGAAGTAAAAAATATTTCAGTGATGCAAAAGAAGGCAGGAACAAGTAAATAAAAAGTAAATAAGATGAGAAAAATAGAAAACATTTAAACTACATCATATAGATAATTATTTTCATGTAAATAGTGTTAACAGCAATTCAAAGTCAGACATTATCAAAGTAGATTTTTAAAAAACTCTCAAGTGGGGCGCCTGTGTGGCTCAGTCGGTTGACTGTCTAACTTCGGCTCAGGTCATGAACTCATGAGCTTCGTGTCGGGCTCTGTGCTAATGGCTCAGAGCCTGGAGCCTGCTTCAGATTCTGTCTCCATCCTGCACATCACCCTCCCACCCACTCAAGCCTTCTCCCTCTCTCTCAAAATATAAATAAACATTAAAATTTTTTTAAAAAACCCTCAAGTATATGTTTATCAGTAACACAAATTAAATATAAAGACACAGATAAAAGTGAAAGAATGAAAATGATATACCATGCAAATACTAAAACCATAAGAGAGCTGGAGCAGTAATTTTTATATTAGACAAATTAGACTATGAAATAAAAAATATTACAAGAGATACAGAAATACGTCATAATATTATAGGAGATCCTCATTACCAAAAGGCGAAGAAATTGGAAGAGCTAAAAAGCACAGGAGACAATTTATTTTTTATAGTCTTTTTTTAAATGTTTGTTTATTTTTGAGAGAGATCTCAAGCGGGGATGAGTCAGAGAGATAGGGAGACAGAGGATCCCAAGCAGGCTCTGAGCTGACAGGGGTGAGCCCAGTGTGGGGCTCCAACTCACAAACGGTGAGATCACAGACTGAGCTGAAATGGGACACTCAACTGACTGAGTCACCCAGGCACCCCAACCACAGGAGACTATGTTTTTATTATTATTTTTTTAATGTTTTATTTCTGAGAGAGAGAGAGAGGGACAGGTGAGCAAGGGAGGGTCAGAGAGAGAGGGAGACACAGAATCTGAAACAGGTGCCAGGCTCCGAGCTGGCTGTCAGCACAGAGCTGGATGCGGGGCTCGAACCCACGAACCGTGAGATCATGACCTGAGCTGAAGTCGGATGCTTAACCGACTGAGCCACCCAGGCGCCCCAGAGGGGACAATTTAAAGAGGGCTCCCCATGACCAAATCTATGACACTTTGAGCAACAAAATGAATAATAATGAATTATTGAAAGTAATGGGTTATTACTGAGGAGCAACAAAAAAGAATCAATGAGTCTACACTGGTGTGTGTGTGTGTGTATTAAAAGAGAGGACAGGAAGGAGAGAGAAGGAAAGTTCTTCCTCAGGTAACAGAAAGCTCCCTCTATGTGTTTATTTGCTAATTAGGATTTTCTGTCCTTTCTCCTCCTCTCTGGACAGCAGGACTTTTCCTTTTTCTAGGTAAGTCATTATGGAGCAACCCACATGCTCTGGGGAGGTACCAATCCTCAGTATGCTTCCGTGTTTCCAGTAAAGAAAATGAAAGGTTCAGGAGGTGAGCACACATAGCACCGTGCGGTCACAATACCATTTATGCGGGACTTCACGATGCTCAAGGCTATCTTGATTTTTGCAATGAACTTAAGAGATATGCGAGGTGAGGGACTATTCCCGTTCTGCAAACTGGGAACAAGGCTCACAGACTCAAGTAAACTGCCGAGATGTAATTAGAGATGAAATCTGATGAGTCGGTGCACCGTTTCAGGAGATAGATTCTCTGGAAGGTTTTGTCCTTAGGGGAGGAGTGCTTATAATAGTCCAGTATATTCCAGCCACCCGCAGCACACGGCAGCAGTTGCAGAGCCCAGCACGAGGCAATCCGGAGGCACCAACCTGAGCAAGTTTCGTATGCAAAGGCCGTGCTCCATTTCTGCCGCTAATTTGCTCTGTGGCTAATTAATAACAATGCAATAGGAGTTTTTTGTCCATTTTTACAACTGAAAGCATAAAACATCGAGTCCCATCATGCAGACAGTTAAAAAGAAATAGGGTTAAATCAGAATCTAAGGACACAGAATTTTTTTTGCTTTTGATCTCATGACCACCTCTAGACTCTAAAGTAGGATTTGCATGTGGCAGTTGGAATCCGGAGTCTGGGTTATTTGCAATATATGAAACACCGTGAGCGAGCAGTGAAGTTTACATTTGCAATGAGATCTTCCTCTGAAAGGATTGAGCCTGAACTACTATTTAACTTTCCATGTTTGGAAAAGGAACTGAAAAAGGCACTTAAATCCCTTTTCCCCCATTTTTGTAATATGAGTCAAACTTCAGGAAAGCTCTCCTCTTTCCCCACACAAAGAAAATTTTTATGTTCCTATCTGGTGTAGAGCTATCTAATGACCAAGGAAAATCCCCAGATCTTTTTTTCCTGGAAAAGCCACTTGTTTTAATGGAACAGTCAGCCTGTCAGGGAGAACACAGCAAACTTAATTGGCAGCCATAGAGCAGATGTCCCTGGGTCTGTTCATGCACCTGATATGGCTAAAACATTATTGAAAGGCCAACATGTGGTTTTTAAATTGCAGGGAACTGAATATTATGAAAACTCCACTCATAATTTGCGACATCATTTAGTATTTCACAAACTATTATTTCCCAGAGTATTCTGTGAATAAAGGCATCTCAGAGAGGAATTGAAAACGTTCTTTATGGTATATGTTCTGGACACTCAGTTTCTCGATGCAATCCCAGCTGACTCTCGACTTTAGATAAAGTTAGGACTTCCCACGTTTGGGCTGTTCAACATCAATATTCTGAAGTATAATGCTTTGTTTTCAGCCAAGTGCTCTCTTACTTATCATTCATTCATCCACTCATTCAAAAAATACTGTGCGTCTCCAAAATACAAGGTACTGTGAGGAAAGGAAGACTATTGACCAAACCTCTTCCCTTATGGAACTTAAATCTAGAAAAAGGGTAACACCAGCATGTATTTGTAAAACAGACTGGTGTAATCTGGTAATGACAGATGAGAAGTACTCCTTGCCCCTGGGGATGCTAAGGAGAAAGGGATCCCATGGGTTTGGGTATCTTTTTGAAAGCTGACAGAGCACTTGCCCTGAGCTCTGAAGGATGGGGAGGATTTCACAGGTGCAGCTGTAGGATAGTGCCATGGCAACCGCATAAACAGTGGTGTCCAGGCAGAAACATGTGACGAGTATGCTAACAGTCTATCTAATCGAAATTGTAACGTCGATGACCACGGTGATCTACTGCTGCTCAAATTACATTGAACTATTTGGTTTCCTATAACACATTGGCCCCAGCATTCCAATAATTTTGAATGGTTAATGGTTTCATGCTCTTCCTATTAGAACTCCTCCAAGGGAATAAAACAGTGAACAATACAGTAATGTATTTCAACATTTAATAAATACGAACCGCCTTCTCTTGAATGTAATAAAAACCCATGATCCTCTTTGCTAAATCTCTGACAGAGTCTGGTAATGACAGATGAGAAACACGTATTTTGCTTTGATAGAATGTTCCATGACATTAGGACTTCTGTATGTTAAACTGAGGGCCACTAAATTGTCTAGGCTTTTGTTTCCTAACCTGCAAAGCAGGGACTTAGATCACTTGATCCAAATAACGCCTCCCAGCTGTATGATTCTCTGAACACTCCTTACCTCAATCGCCCACAGCTCTATATTATTAGTTGCTATCTAGATACTGTCCAAATGCAACAAATTCTCAAACATCAGTGCCCGACTGTACCACGAAACCCAATAATTTTACAGAACCATCATTTTTCAAGTCAGAAGACAAGAAGGTGCCCAGACACAGAAGCCACAAAAGCCATCTGGGGATCGTGCTGGGAACGCCCACAGGAACCCTCTAGCTCTAGCCTGAGGGGGAAAGAAGCTTGAAGGCGCAGAGGAAGCAGATGTCCTGGGGAGGGAAGTACAGGGACTGTGAATAGGAAATGTGTTCTGTTCCCAGCTCTGCCACAGACTCGCTGTGTGACTCTGGGTAAGTCCTTTCATCGTTCTGGGCCCCCCTTCTCTGGCTATGAAGAAATTGACGCAAGTAATGCCTCAGATCCACCTTGGCTCCGTAAAACTCTTTGATTCTATGTGAGACACACAGTTCACTGTCTTGGTGCTAAACCACAGCAATAATGGTCAGATTCACCAGAAAACACAGATTATTTTAAACAGACAGTGCAGGAAGTCTCTCCCTGTTAGCACGCCTGTTCCAAGCCGGTTCCCCGCTTTTATTGCTGATTTGTTCCCGGTCATGTAGGTGCTCCTGCTTTTCTTCTGAGCCCTTCGAGGGGGACTTTTGAAGCTCATTCTCCAGTTCCAGTCAGTTATGTGGGAAACAAGGCTGTTGATACTTCCCTTTGCTAAAAACGGAATGTATTCAGCCCGGAGCCCCCAGTTATTACCCTGGAAGATAAGCAGAAAAATAATTGAAACTCAGAACAGCTGCGGTCCCTAGTAGGTCCTTATATTTCTAGTAATTAAGTCCTAACGGGAACTTCGCAAATGTGAGTCCTTTCATTTGTTTGCAAAGGTCATGAAACCACCCCCCAAAATAAATGGAGGTTATGACAGTTTCTAGAACACATATATTTATGAAACAATTACTAGCAGAAAGATGATCTTCTTGGCATTAAGGTCACTCTTATCCTTACTTTATAGGATTTCTGTCCCTGGGGGGAAAAAAGGAAACCAAAACAAAATTCTCATTTGTCAAGAAAGTTTAGCTTCTTTTTTTTTTTTTTTTTTTTTTTTTTTTTTTTTTTTTTTTTTTCTATNTTGTTTTTTGCTTATCTTCATTCATTTATTCACTGACTCACTCATTCATGAAAGAAAGCACCTGGCCTCAGGGGCACCTGGTTTACAAGTTCTGGTTTTCTAGTTCAGGGACCCAGGTGAGAGTACATTCACTAACTAGTTCACCAGTACACTCTGAAGGTCAATGATCGCCTCCATTTGCCTATGAATTTGCTCATTAATGACCTACGCTATTATAATGGTCACTGCCTCTTATCCTGCCCTTATTCTCTCTGTCTCTCTGTCTCTCTGTCTCTGTCTCTTTCTCTCTCTCTCTCTCTCTCACACACACACACACACACACCATGCTTTTAAAAAGAATTTTAGAAGTTTTTATCATGTTACTTTCTTGTGAGAAAATGAAACAATTTACATATTCATTCCCACTTCATTTATTAGTTGGTTAAAATGACTCTAAGCCACACACTCGAATGAATTCTAAGGCAAAGAAAGGTATGTATGTAATAGGGTAGATAAGAAATAGTTATAAAGCTAAAGAAGAATCAAAAATTAAAAAGCCTGTGGGGGCGCCTGGGTGGCTCAGTTGGTTGAGCGTCCGACTTCAGCTCAGGTCAGATCTCACGGTTTGTGGGTTCGAGCCCCACGTCGGGCTCTGTGCTGACAGCTAGCTCAGAGCCTGGAGGCTGTTTCAGATTCTGTGCCTCCCTCTCTCTCTGCCCCTCCCCCACTCATGCTCTGTCTGTCTCAAAAATAAACTATAAAAAATTAAAAAAAAAATTAAAAAGCCTGTGAAAATAACAGGAAAGAAACTAAAGGCCCTCCAGAGATGCCATCGAACAAGCACAAGCTGGTAGACTCTGGGGCCCAGGCTTTCAGAGGCGTCCTGGCTCGGTGGGTGGCAGTGCTCCCTGCAATGGAAGCAGTTCGAATGCTCTGAGCTTTAAAGTCTGGAGGGCAGCCGAAGGACTGCTGAGGAGCGCTATACAGTCAGAGCGGCTGGCTGGGGCTGACCTGCTTCAGCGGACCCTAGCTGCAATCCTAGAAAGTAACTAGTTTTACTATATTTTTATTAATAAAAAATATTTTAGAATTAAAGCTTACACAATTGAGAAACTTTCCCAGAGTCTCAAAATTTTGACTCCGTGCCTGAGTCGAACTCACACTCCGCTCTCCTCCACGCCCAGAGCAGATCTTGGCTCTGCAGCCTTCAGGCACACGCAGAGGCATTGCTCCAAGTGCTTTGCTCTTCCAACGCCCCCAGGTCTATCGGACCCTTCCTCACACACTCAGTAAGTCCTTGCTTCCCATTCACCTCTCCTACTAAATGCTGCAAACTCCTCTAGGAACTTCAGATTGGATTGACTCATTGCACACTTAATAAACTATAGGTTTTTGGTATCTTCTAAATACTGGCATCTCCCTATTTGCCTTATACTTTCCCTGTACTTTGCCTGTATTGCAGATAAATCCTTTCCTTATAGTCTGCTTTTTTTTTTTCTCATTAAACTTGTGTTTTAATGGGTCTCAACATTCCGTGACAGAATTTTGGTCAAGTTGTTTCCATTAAAAAGTACCGATTTTTAAAACTAACAACTTAAAACTGCCACACACACACACACACACACACACACACAAAACAAATGGTCCACAAAACATTATTCTCCTTTCCTTCTGGAGGTTTTGCGATGCATTGTTATCATTAACCAGTCTTACTATTAAACCTAAATGGCCAATTGACACAAACAGTTCTGAGACCGTTCTTCCACCACTGATTAAGACTGGGGTGCAGGACCCTCCTACACTGTTGGTGGGAATGTAAACTGGTGCAGCCCCTCTGGAAAACAGTGTGNGGGGGTAATATTCATTTAGCCTCCTGAGCTTTCTGGGCAGACCTGGTGACCTTGCCGGCTCCAGATGCCTTCTTGTCCACTGGTTTGATGACACCCACAGCAAGTGTCTGTCGCATGTCATGAACAGCAAAGCCGCTCAGAGGAGGATAGTCAGAGAAGCTCTCAACTTCTTCTTGCCAGGAACCACATCAACGATGGCAGCATCACCAGATTTCAAAACTTGGGACCAACTTCCAACTTTTTTCCAGAACGACAGTCAATCTGCTCTTTTAGCTCAGCGAACTTGCAGGCAATGTGAATTGGGGGATAGTCCAGCACAGGCACATAGCCAACACTGAGTTGGCCTGGATGGTTCAGGATAATCAACTGAGATGTGAAGCCAGCTGTTTCCATTGGTGGGTCATTTTTGCTATCACCAGCCACATTGCCACAACAAACACCTTTGACAGATATGTTCTTGACATTGAAGCCCACATTGTCCCCAGGAAGAGCCTCACTGAAAGCTTCATGGTGCATTTCAACAGACTTTACTTCAGTTGTAATGTTGGCTGGGGTAAAAGTGACCACCATGCAGGTTTGAGAACACCAGTCTCTACTCGATCCACAGGGACTGTACCACCAATTTCGTAGACATCCTAGAGGGGCAGATGCAAGGGCTTGTCAGTTGGGTGAGGTGGTGGCACAATGCAATCCAGAGCTTCAAGCAGTGTGGTTCCACTGGCATTGCCATCTTTACGGGTGACTCTCCATCCCTTGAACCAAGGCATGTTAGCACTTGGCTCCAGCGTGTTATCACTATTCCAACCAGAAATTGGCTCAAATGCTACTGCTTCAGGGTTATAGCCAATTTTCTTAATGTAGGTGCTGACTTCCTCAACAATTTCCTCGTATCTCTTCCGGCTGTAGGGTGGCTCAGTGGAATCCATTTTGTTAACACCAACAATAAGCTGTTTTACACCCAGTGTGTAAGCCAGAAGGGCATGCTCACAAGTCTCCCCAGTCTTGGAGATACCTGCTTGAAATTCGCCAACACCAGCAGCAGTGATCAGGACAGCACAGTCAGTCTGAGATGTGCCTATAATCATATTTTTGATAAAGTCTCTGTGTCTTGGGGCATCAGTGATGGTCACATAGTACTTGCTGTTCTCAAATTTCCACAGGGAGATATCAAAGGTGATATCATATTCACATGCGGCTTTCAGTTTATCCAAGACCCAGGCATACTTGAAGGAGCCCTTTCCAATCTCAGCAGGCTTCCTCTCAAATTTTTCGATAGTTCTTTTGTCGATCCCACCACATTTGTAGGTCAGATGACCAGTAGTCGTAGACTTGCCCGAATCTACGTGTCCAATGGCGACGATGTTGATATCAGTCTTTTCCTTTCCCACTTTGGTTTAGGTTTAGTGGTGGTTTTCACAACACCTGTGTTCTGGCGGCAAACCCGTTGTGAAAAAACAAAAAGCTACAGTCTGCTTTTCAATATCTAAAGAAAAGGTACAAGATTTTGAGTTCAAGTAGGTCCTCTCTTCCTCTCTTTTTTATTTCTTTTTCTAAATAGGCCATCCCTGGCCGTAGCATCTGGAAATAAAACAACATCTGATATAAGGAATGTAAATATTGTGTGTGTGTGTGTGTGTGTGTGTGAGAGAGAGAGAGAGAGAGAAGAGAGAGAGAGGGAGACAGAGGGAGAGATGTGTATGGATTAGTCTGTGGTATGAACTTCAAAATTTTAAATTTATTATAAATTATTCCAGACTTTAAAAAGTCTATGAAGAATTGTATAATAAATGCCCACATACTAATTCTCTATCTTAAGAAATAAAATTTTTCAAATACAATTCAATTGCTCTAACGGTCCACTTCGTAAATACTTCGTGATGAATTGAATACAAATTATAGTACCTGCTGCCATTTTATTTGTAAATTAACCTTCCATTTTCAAGTTACCTTTTAAAATTTCCGTGTTAAATTAACTTTTGAAGATTTACTTTCAGTAACAAAAGGTTCTGTCATCTTCTGTGACCTAGTTCTGTGTGGCCTTGGATGTCTCTCTGTCACTTCACATTCAAACAACCAAAACCAGAAATTACCAACTTCCCTACCAAACTGCCTTCCCTATGTGTTTCCTCATTTTGTAAGATGCAGTGCAATTTTCCCCGGTCACCCAGGTTTACCGGGCTGGATCATGAAAGGGTCTTTCCTTTGCAGCCCCCCCCACCCCGCCCCTCTGCCAATATCTAATTAGTCCCCAGGTGCTGTGGCTTCATTTCTCTGTGTTGGTTCCGTGTCTTCACTCCTCTGCCACCCTCTAGGCCAGTGGTTCTCAAACTCTTGTCCGAGAGCCCATGAGAGTCCTTAAGAATCTCCCAGAGTGTCGGGAGGTCAAAACACTGTGATTATATCATGGTCTCATTTGCCTTTTTCACTTGTTCTCACAAGCGTCCAGTGGAGTTTTCCAGAGACCACATGTCACGTGACATTACAATGGACTGAAGATGTGACAATTGAATGTATGACAGGCCAGCTGGATTCCAGTAAGCCAGACAGTAAAGAAATTTGCAAAAGCATAAATGAGTGCCACTCTTCTTACTACGGTTTTTGCTTTAGTTATTTTTTTCTTAAAAATGCTCTTAATATATATACATGCTTATTATTTTTAACAATAAAATATTTTTAAATTTCTGCTTGAATTTCAAGTACAATGAACACACAGAGAGAAAACCCACATAAGCGAAAGTACTTTGGAGTCCTCTAACATCTTGATCTCCGTCAATAGTCCCAAGGTCAAAACTGTGAGAAAAGATCTGCTCGTCCTTGGCTTCACTGACTCACCTCTTTTGGCCTGTGCAACATCTTCTCAAGAATGAGAAGATGTTTTTCTGTCCGTCCGCACATGGCCACCAGATCCACCTTCTGAAGGAAATGCCTTTTTTTTTTTTTACAAATAGTTTATTGTCAAATTAGTTTCCACATAACACTCAGTGCTCATCCCCACAAGTGTCCTCCTCCATGCCCATCCCCCCTCCCCCCCACATCCATCAGTCCTCAGTTTTTGTCAGCATTCAAGAGTCTCTCATGGTTTGCCTCTCTCCCTTTCCCCCACCATTTCCGCCCTTCTTCTCCCCCTTGTTCCTCAGTTAAGTTCCTCCTAATCCTCCTGTACGTGCAACCATATGATATTTGTCCTTCTCTGCCTGACTTATTTCGCTCAGCATAACACCCTCAAGGTCCATCCACGTTGCTACACATGGCCAGATTTCATTGTTTCTCATTGCCTTTTTCTAGGATATCATTTCCTTCTCAGAATCCATTGCTGTAGTAACCGTTAATTCCTCTACAATTCTCCAGTTTTATCAAGTACAACTTGTGCCCCCAAACCTCCACTTTAGACCACCCCCCTGGTCAGGCCAGTTGCTCTGACCCCAGAACATACTCTCGTCCACTTCCCAACTTTTGTTTAGATTGTTCTGTCTCCCAGCCCCTCCTTGGGCCAGGCACCTCTCCTCTGCCCAGTCCGAGGCAGCATAGAGAAGTATAAAGAGTCTGTGCTATGGAGTTGGCCTTGAATTCCATCTACTTCTTGTCAGCTACATGGTAGAGGCAGTTTACCTTCTGGGACTGTAAAATAGAAAATGAAATACAGTGGTACCTACTTCAAATGGCTGTGGTCAAGATGACATGAGATCAGGTATTCAGTAAGTGTTAGGCAATGCTATTATGCAAATCCTGCTTCTAAGAGTCCAGCTTTTCTAGCAGTCTTCTCCGACATCATCTGTTCTCTCTTTTACTTTGCTTACTGGAAAGGAAGATTCTAACTCACACATCTTGGACTTCTCCAAGTGAGATACGAAGGCACCATGTGAACTAACTCTACTCTTCTCCCTCTCTTTCCGCATATGTGCCTCTTTCCTTAGACCTACCCAGTGCTGTTACACCTGACTCAATAAATTCAATATGTGTGTCACCGTTCCTCTGCGTTCCATAAAATCATGCCCATAAACCATTTCTCAGCTGGCAAGGCCACATAAAATGCATTTGAACTATAAGCTTTCATTCATCTTTCCCTCTCAGCACAGCGAGGCCAAGTCTTCCTCGAGGATAATAAATCCATTCATTTGAAAAAGCAAACTCAAACAGGAAACATTTTATACAGAGAAACAGATCTGATGATAGAATCATCCAAACGACACAAAAATGAGGCCAAAGGCTGGTTGATTCTGGCTGCAAATTAATCCTACTGTGACATGACCTTTAGCTATCCGCCACGTCTTAGAAGTTTGCGGAGAATTTACAGAGCTTGAAACCCTCAGTTAGGGCTCTGTCAGTTAGGGGTGGATTGTTACATGGTGTGGAAAAGCCTTTGACGTGGAGTCCAGACTTGCCCTGACTTGCTCTGAGGTCATGGATGGCTGCCTCATGACTGTGCATTGGTCCTTTGGCTTCTGGAAATCAGCTGTATGGTCTGCTAAGTGATTCACGGTTGTTTCAGGATCAAATGAGATAAACAGATCTCATTGACAAGATTTCTATATAATGCTGAAATCCACCTAACATGAGAAATACTTTAGAAGTTAAAAGTCTGGAAGATTTGTATGCTGGTCTTGAGATACTCCAATATTTCTAAAGCTACTGAGATATTTCCAAGATAACTTGATATTTCCAATATTTCTAGATACTTCTATATTCATAAATGACATAAAAACACAAAGATATTTGTCTTAATAAATAATTATATTCCAGAGTCATGATTATGTCTCAAGGTCATTATAATATTGTTAAAGGCAGATACCAGATCTTTGGTAGGATATAAAATATTGCTAATTAAGAAAAATAGCATTTTTCTCCAAATTTTTTGAGAGAGCTCTACAAAGGCCAAAGTGGGAACAAAGTCTATGCCCACATAACACTTTAATATTTTAGATTAAATAAGTCTTTTTCTTATTACCTTAGAGAGGCTGCATGGGAGAGTGGCTAAGAATACAAGTTCCAAATAGAGCCAGGCTGCCCGAGCTCAAAGCCTGGTTTTGCTACATAAAAGCTAGGTGACTGAGCAGGTTCTTTAACTTCTCTGTGTTTCAGTTATCTTACTGTTAATACAGGCACCGTTAATATTTACCTCATAGATTTGTTGTGAGATTACAGGTTTATGACTCTCATTCTCGTCATCATATCTCCAGGCCAAAATAATCTAATTTCTATTCTATTTTTTAAAGTTTATTTATTTTGAGAGAGACAGAGACAGAGACAGAGACAAACACTCACAAGCTGGGGAGAGGCAGAGAAAAAATCCCAAGCAGGCTCTGTGCCATCAGCACAGAGCCGTATGCTGGACTTGATTTCATGAACTGAGATCATGACCTGAGCCTAGATTAAGAGTCAGATGCTTAACCTACTGAGTCATCCAGGCACCCTCCCCCTCCCCCCAATAATCTGATTGTTTGAAGCAATGGGTTTGAATATAAAGAGTGTCAGTATCTTTGAGTAACGAAAGGAATTCAGAGAAAACGATCACTCGGTGATATCATTCCCATGAAAAAGCAACTTCCTCCTGAAGTTCCCAAGGCAGAGCTGAGAGGTCCAGTGTTTTTAAATAAGCTCTGGTATAGACATGGTGTAGTGCGGTGCTTCTCAAACCATCTGCAGTGAAGAACCAATTTCATGCTTTATTTTCAACTTGTGGATCAGTACTTTTGTCAAATACAACAAAAAAACTGTGGCACTGTCAAACTGCTATAGAAGCTTCTGAATGCCTTTTCTCCTTTTCTTTATCTCATCATGCACCAAGAACAGAAAATTCACTGACCAGCACGCTTTGAGGAGTCCTGGCCTAGTGGACACTTAGTCTTCTTCCTGGACGCCTCTTATCTAAACTGTCTTCCTAGGTTTAGGGAGTTTCCTTTTGAGACAGAGCCCCCCATTCCATTCTAGAACCTGAAGAGGTTAGTTACTTACATTTACAAGTCTTCTATACAACTAAAATGTGGGCACCTGAAGCCAGGTAGTGTTAGTCAAATGCAAAGAGCCCAGACTTTGAATCAGAAGCCATAAACTGAAGAAGAGGGGACTGTGCAGAATCCATTTCGGCGAGGCTGCCTGCAGATACATCTAGTTCCCAGAGGCAGGGGTGCCAACACTTCCAACGGCAGTGTCCCGGATCTATGACTGGTGATTCGCTATCTGTTGCTGGGTAACAACTTACCCCCAAACGTAATGGCTTTAGACAACGATAAATATTTCTTACTCCTATGGTGTGGGCAAAAATTCAGAGCAGCACATGTGTGTGGCCCTGGACAAGTCCCTCAGAAATTTGGAGGGAAGACATTAGTCGGGGTTGCAGTCATCTTCAGGCGCACTTCCTTCCAAGGTGACTCACTCACCTGGCTGGTAAGTCAGTGCTGGCTGTTAGCAGGGCGCCATCGTTCCTCTCCACAGGGCTCCTTGCATATCCTCAGAGCGTGACCCCTCTCCCTTCGTCTCTGCCTGTGCAATCTCAGAGACCGAGTAGAAGCTTCAGGGTCCTCTATAACCTAGCCTCAGGAGTCACACACTGTCACCTCTGCAAAGTACTAGCCACACAGAGAATCCCTGCTTTGATGTGGAAGGAGATTGCACAAGCAAGATACCAGGATATGAGACTGACTGATGCCATCTTGGGGAACCGGGTACCCATCAGGCTGTAGGATCTATACACCCCTGGGACTGGCAGTTGGTCTGGAGAGAACTGAAATGTCTCTAAGCCTGGTTCTCTGAACCTCTCAGAGACTCACCGAGTTACTAAATATCCTTTAATCAAATTTCTTCTAAATTAACCAGAGTTGGTTTCAGTTGCTTGCAATTAAAAACGGATGTATTTGGGGGAAAAGAGTTAGGAACTCTTTTCACCTATTTTTTTGTTCACCTATTTTCCTGGAAAGCCATCTAGTATCTTTCTGCCACATGAAAAGTTGGGTTATGTAACATTAGAATATACACTCTATTTCCAAGCCAGACTATAGCCTTGCCTCATGGTGATTCAACTTTCACTGCGGAACTTATAGCCTGGCCTTTAGGTAGAGTTGTTAGTACCCCTGTGAAGATAGGTTTCCACAATTATGGTTTAACTCCAAAAGCTTCACTCAAAATAACTGTATTAGCAAAGTTATCTTTAAATATATGCAGCAGCATGTTTTTCAGATAATCTTTTTGGTTTAAGAAAATCTCATGACAAACGAGATTGGGAAAAGCATTACAGGGTAGCTCAGGTGTGCGTAAAAATAAAGCATGGAGAGCCACTTAGCAAACCGCCCGGCCTTACCTACCATAAGGGAACGTACATACACACACTCCATAACCCACCCCCTCCACTCTTCTGTTTATACCCAAAAGAAATTCATGCACATGTTCACCGGAAGAGGTGTACGACCGTGTTGCCACCAGCACTATTATCCAGACACAAAAATAGTGCATACCGCGTATTTCCATGTATACAAAGTATTACAAAACACAGGCAAAAGTAGTTCATGATGTTGGAAGTCAGGGTTCTGGTTACTCTTAAGGGTAGGTTAGGATATTGACTAGCAAAGAACGAAAGAAGGGCTTCTGAGAAAATGCTCTGGTGATGATCTGGTTCTTGCCAGGAATGCTGGTTGCACAGGTGTATTTAATATCAAGCTGTACACTTATGAATTGTATATATTACTATGTAGATTTCCTTTCAAAGAAAATTTTACTTCAAACACATAATAGGGACATTAGTCTTTTTATCTTCCATGGCTTTTAAAAATTATAACTAAGGAGTGCACTTGTGATGATGAGCACTGAGTAATGTACGGAACTGTTGAATCACTATATTGTACACCTGAAACTAATATAACACTGTGTTAACTAACTGGAATTAAAATTAAAACTTAAAAATACAAATACAGGGACATTCGCTTGTCAGGAGTCCAGTCAGTTAAGCGCCTGACTTTTGATTTTGGCTCAGGTCATGATCTCAGGATTCATGAATTCGAACCCCCCCCCCCCCNCTCTCTCTGTGTCTCCCCTGCTTGCAATCTGGAGCTTTCTTTCTCCCTCTCAAAATAAATAAAAACTACAAATACAAAAAACATAAATTTTCCTTATGACTTTAATTTCTAAAACTTTCATCTACCAAAATGAACTCATTGCTTTCCTTGCCCCATTAACTCACCGTACTTATTTACAAAATCATTTGCATATGAAAAGCTTCCTTTTAAAGGTAAAGAAATGAGGGGAAACTTTTTCCCTTTTTCTAAAATGGAGAAGTTGATTCTTCTCTGTTACAGTTTAGACTCCATTACTTTTTAAACTTGGCAAAGAAACAGCCCGAGAGGAATTAGCCGGGACAACCTGAGTAAGCGATGACGGAGCTGCAGTGAATGTTTGGACTTGAAGTGCTATATATAACCGTAACCAATGTGTTTAAACCGATACTAGCAGCACCGAGCAACACCTGTGATGCGCGCCCCTTTGGATGAAAGTTGTGGCTAACTTGTTTACTCGACTGAATTTCCTGACCTTTATTTTAACATGAGCCTTGGAGGGGGAAAAATGTTCCTTGCAAAAACATTTTATCTGAAACCTGGAAAAAGCTGTAAAGGACAGTTCAACTATTCTGTGACACTACGTGGGTTAGCCTTTTGCCCTAAAACTCAGCACTGAAAATGCCTTCTCCACAAGTTCTCTGAACAAACCCAGATACATCTGACGATCACAAATAATTTTGTGACAAGATAGACCTTTGGTGTAGGGAAGCATTCAGATGTAAGAACTTCCTTTTTAGGATTCTGTACTCTTAGTGAAGATCTTGCTCCAGAGCATGCCTGGACCTTGCAACAGCAACAGCTACTTACTATCAGCCACCAGAACTTCATAAAGGACTCATGTCACACGGGAATCATGCTCTGGGAATTATGCCAGCTAAAAAAAAAGAAAAAAAGTATCTACCAGGGCTGTCTCATCCAGTTACCTGCATTTTAGGTTTTATGATGGTTATGTCTGTGTCAGGGTATAGGATATAGGATCCTTCTTAGATGGGTGGGGAGGAATAGTTCAGAAATGCTTGCGCTGGCCTAGGAGAAAGGGACACAGTGTATAAGAAAATGCCTCTCTCTCTGCCGGTTTACTCTCAAGCCTTTTATATTAAATGGTCTAGAAGTTTAAAATCCAATATCTGAGTGGTATGTTCTCATTTGTTCAGTAGTTCACTGAGCCACTAAAATGTTCCGCACAAAAGCACTTTTCTTTGGAACCCTGGGAAGAATTCATTAGGTCTGTTCAGTCATGTTCTAGATTACTTGTGCACACCACTGGCACAGTCTCCATCTTACTCAACAGTCTTCCTTTTCTGTGTCTCTAGAAACTAGCCAGCTCCCCAGGACATAGCAGATTCTCAATAGATGGTTGATGAGCTCACGAACAAATGAATGATATGGGACCCTGAGCAGGAAGGGAGTCAGAGTCCTTGACAGAGTTATGAGCTGACAATATTGAATAGGGTGGACGTGAAGAAGACAAACTCAACTCTCAAGAGGGAGTAACCTCAGGACAGTAACTGGATTGAACAATGTTAACTCTGCAGATCCTGCTCTAGGCCAAGCTGATTCTGATTTCCGAGGCTTCGGAATCGCTGCTGAAAACCTCCTCTGTTCTCACGGCCAGACCTGCAGAGCCCTCTGGCTGGCTCCATTGCTGCCCCAAAGCTTTATGGCTTTGGGCAAATCGTCACTCATTCTGAGTCAGAAATATTTACAGAATATCTATTATGTGCCAGGCATTGAATCTTTTACTTAAGTGCTTAAATTCATTTATGTTCATAAAATGAAGATAAAAATACCTATCATGCAAGGTTATTGTAAAGTTAAATTAATTACAGTCTAAAATCCCTTAACATTTTATCTGGCGCAGAGGAGTTGAGAAGATGATAGATAGCTATTAATAGTGAATATAATAAAATGCAATGTATTACAAAACCTGATTGGGGAAACAGTACAGCAGTTCAAAGCCAAATACTGAATTTTTAAAAAAATGTGCAGTTTGAATATTTTCTGATTCTTTCTGAATAGTTGCCATTAATATTAGGTTGTAATTTAAAACGGGCTTTATCTTTGTATCTGACACAATATTATAAAACTACAATGGGATATTTCCATATTGCAAAACTCTAGTAATGATTCTATTAGCGTGACTGCCTGGATTTATAGTTGTGAAACACTCATTCTCTCTTCTAAGAACCATTGCTGTGCCCCAGGGCAAACCAATCTCATCTGACATGAAGTGCTTTTCTGGCTAGAAGATCAGCGTTTTCCAAATGCTATGTGAAAATCCATGTGTATGAATACTTAACTTAGGCCCTCTGAACCCAAAATGAACTCCCCCCCCACCTGAAAATATTCAAGCTTCATTAGTGAAGGTAAAGACTTTACTTTCTATTACTAAACAAATAGTTCAACAGAAAATTAATTTAGTCATTTATGTTTTAGTGTCGATAAACTTACAAGGTCTTTTCCAAAGCAAGTACTGAAGGGTATGGAGTAAAGTAAGTTCCTAGAAGAAAATGGTTTTCAAGCCTTGGAGCTCAGACAGGAATGCCGCACGGTGGACAGAGTCGGGGGGACTGCCTGTAAGTAGGGACTGGGGTAAATGTGCTCAAAGTGGAGCTCAGGGTGCCTCCATGACACACATTCATCTTTTAGAACTTTCTGGATAACCGAACTGATGATAACCAGATCATCTACTCATCACAATTCATTAAATAATGAGACGCTTGTGGCAAAGGTGGTTCTTACACATTCCCTGGCCATTTAAACTGTCTGGACTTAAATTCCCTGAGCTGCAAAGTAAGAATTGCATTACACAATCCTTTGATAATCTACGATTCATTGATTGAGAGCTATATTCGAGGTTTTCAAGCTTTTCCTGCATACGGATGAGTCTGCAACATGAAAAACCACTCCACGTGCAGATTCTTGGGCCACCTGCTGTAATGCCACTTTGCACGGTGTCTGATCCCGTCAGCATTTCCCCCATATTCCCGGAGCCCCACTATTCGGTTACTCCGGGTGACTTCCAATGGGCAGGGTCTGCCTCTCAGTGACAGGGGACTCCTGCCAGAACTATGGAGGTACACGTGGCAGGGAACGCACACTCCCTGGAGGCAGCCCTCAGACAGAAAATGTCCATTGTCTCTCTCAGGATCCCATCCAGGATACATTGTTACATGAGAATCTAAGATCAGGTGCTAATGTTGAGACCCGGTATAGAAGTACTCAAACCTCCTTGCCGCCTCAGAGGAATTATTCTGAGAATCATGCACCATTTCCCAGCGTTTGCCCCAAGGAACTAGCTCCCATGGTCCACACTGGAGCTCCGTTAACAACTCACTCTGGAGCAGCGGAGTATCTTCCCTGTATGATTTTTCCCCAACGTTTCAAATACAAATTTCAACTTCAAAAGAAACATTGGAAAATCTAATTCTTCGGAGTTCTCTCACAACCTGAATATACCTTTCCTCCAGGCCCTGGATAGACTAACTAAGATTAGGTAAGTGTCTATTCTGATGCTCAGATATAGAAGGCATGTGCCATTATATATATTTTTTTTAATGTTTTTATTTCTAGGAGAGAGAGAGAGCGCGCGAGCAGGGGAGGACCAGAGAGAGGGAGTCACAGACTGAAACAGGCTCCAGGCTCCGAGCTGGCAGTCAGCACAGAGCCCGACGCGGGGCTCAAACTCACGAACCCGCGAGATCATGACCTAAGCGAAAGTCGGACGCTTAACCGACTAAGCCACCCAGGAGCCCCAGAAGGCATGTGCCTTTAAACACAAAGCGAATAGAACAAAACCAGATAAATTCCAGTTCCTCAAAATGAACCATTCACCCCTAGTATAAAGAGAAATCCAGAGATGGAAATTTCATGTGCGCTCACATTTTTCTAAGAAAACTGGTTCCTTCCCCAAATTCCCCTAATAAATGTTCTTGTAACATAATATCTGATATCTAAAAATCCCCAATTTCATACTTGCATAATCTTATCAACAATTTTATTTCTTCAGTATTCTGTGTTTTGTAGGTTAAATACATAATTAGAAAAATGGCTTTCATCTCATTTTCTTACAAATATAGCATTAATTAGCTGATAGAGACTTGTTAGATAAAAATGACTGTATCTCCATGGGGCACCTGGGTGGCACAGTCCGTTAAGTAGCTGACTCTTGATTTCGGCTCAGGTCATGATCTCATGGTTTCATGGGTTCTAGCCCTGTGTCGGGCTCTGTGCGTTGACCGCAGGGAGCCTGCTTCGGATTCTCTCTCTCTTCCTCTCTCTGCCCCTCCCCTGCTCATGCTCTCTCGGTCTCTCTCAAAATAAATAAATAAACTTTAAAAAAAAGAAAAAGAAATAACTATATCTCCAAACTGCTGACAGTTTATTAACCCATAAAATCAATGTAAGTTAGTTACCAAATCTTCCTCCTCTCAGAAACAGGACTTTGGAATGTGCCACTTATGTTTTCGCTGGGCAGTTTTGAACCCTATTTTTGGCCAACACAAGACTTTCAACATGGCCCTCTTGGCGTACACAGCTCAGGAAGCCTGAAAAACAGCTAAATTGACTACCACAAATCTAGTTCTTTACCATCTTCCTGGCCATTCTTGATTCTAAAATCATCCTCCTCTGAGCCAAAGGCCAAACAGTCTCGTGAGATGGCAAAATAAGTCGATCCTTAGGGTGACAGAGGTGGGGGTGAGTCACTGACTCTTGGTGAAAGCGCCTTCCTCCCATTCTCTCCCCAAGTACAGCCCCACCACGTCTTGCTCCAACCAGCGTTGGGGAGAGAAGTCAGTTACATTCAGGGAGTCACCTGCACAGTGTAGCAAAGATGGGCCAAAACTCCCTAGCTAATAGAATATCTTCCAGTTTCCTGGATAAGAAAGCCCATGTTAGTGCTTCCCTTCTAGGCCTAGGTGGAATTGGAGCACTGTGTCAGGACAGGGTATTATATGTGAGTCTACTACAGATTTTCTTCCAGGCGTGTTGCCTAGTCCAAGTTCTACGCACACACACAAGTCAGTGTCACTTGTAAATTAGGAAGTAAATTATAAAATACATGTGAGATTACTGGAAGATGTACCTTGAATATAGCTAAGAAACCATTTCCTTTTTCCTTTTAAAATATGATTAAAGAACCTTTTAAAAACATACACAAAGTACTGAATGATTCAGCCATTTGCCACAATCACCATTCCAAGACTCACAGAGGCGGCCTCTGATAAGTCTCTGCCAGTGTTCTTAAATATCTAACCAGGTTAACAGTATGGATAGGAGTTCAGCCCTGGAGTTCTTGGGAGGCAAAACTAATAAAGTTTTTGGTATGCCCCGAACAGACATAAAAGCCACATGCCCTGAGCAAGGATACTTGAGAGCTTCGGAAAATTATTTCATGGACATGAAAAAATATTGTGTTTGAAATGTGAAGAGTTCTGAAGATTTATCTGATTTTACAGGGGTAAAAAGAGCAGAATATAGTTATAGAAGACACTTGCAGTGAGTTTTAACTCTCAAACATTCACATTTGGCCCCTGACATCTCCCTTCACAATACCCCACATAAGGGAGAACTCAATTTCTAAGCCCTTGCCAAATCTGACACCAGAAAGACACATTCCAGTTAAGCTGAATGGAAAAACCTTTGCAGATTTCAGCCCTTCATCTGAAGGGCACCTGTTTTATTTCGTTTTCATCACACTTAGCAAAATGTAAAACTCAATAGATGCCACCCCTTCTCTAAAGGTATAGATCATCCAACTTTATCCCCTTCTGCTTGAAAACAGAACCACAGAACACAGAAGATTAGACATTTTTAGTAGGTTTCTAATCCTTTCTGAATAGAAGATGGGGAGAAGGCTGGAGATGCATTTTTCAGAAGAAAAGTTTCCCTTGGAGTAAATTTTGGGCTTTGGTTCTTTGGTTTTTTAATTTTTTTAATGTTTATTTATTGAGAAAAGAAGAAGGAGGAGGAGGAGGAGAAAGAGAGGGGAGGGAGAGGGAGGGAGGGGGAGAGAGAGAGAGAGAGCGCACAAGCTGGGTAGGGGAAGAGTCACAGAATCCTAAGCAGACTCCGGGCTCTGAGCTGTCAGCACAGAGCCAGATGTGGGGCTTGAACTCACGAACTAGGAGATCATGACCTGAGCCGAAGTCAGATGCTTAACCAACTGAGCCACTAAGGCACCCCTGATTCTAAAATAAACCAAGACTAACAGACATACAGTTGTTGTTTTCAAATGAATAATGCTATCTCATTTGAAACATTTCACAGGCACCTGCATGGCTCAGTTAAACGTCTGACTTTGGCTCAGGCAATGATCTCACAGTTCGTAGGTTCGAGCCCCGCACTGGGCTCTGTGCTGACAGCTCAGAGCCTAGAGCCTGCTTTGGATTCTGTGTCTCCTTCTCTCTCTGCCCCTCCCCCCACTCACACCATGTCTCTCTCTCTCTCAAAAATAAACATTAAAAAATATTTTTTACCATTCCAAAAATATTAACTGAGAGGAAACACAATAAATAGAACACAACTTTCCTCGGAACCTCTGTTCTACCCATCCTACAAAGGTCTTTCTGTCTCTAGCTCTCATTCTTACAGGCTTTCTTCTCTATGTTTTTCCCCATACCCAGTGTCCCCCACTGACTGTGCCCAAACTGCAGGAATGGAAATGACAGGAGAGTGGAGGAATCCTAAATTTATCAAATTATTGGAATCATAATTCAGGGGGAAAATGCCAGTGAGTCAGTAAGTTCATTTTTGGATAACCTATCATTATACCTTGTAGCTCATCCATGCAAGCGGTAGCTTATCAATCCCTCCAGATGGTTTCACGGAATATCGTCAAGAGGTGTGGGCTCCACTGCCTTCCCTAGCCTGCCCAGAAACATCTGCAACACAGGAAGACAACGTTCCCTGCAGAGGTCTAGGAGACGCTTTCATCAGGAGAAAACTTGCATGATGTGCATGTCATAAGGTAAGGAGTGTTTCAACGGCAGGTGTCAAAAAGGTCTTACAGTGGCCCCAGCAAATAGGGCTTTATTTTTCTCATACAACAAGAACTCTACAGGTAGGCAAGTGCTGCTGTTAGTTTAGCGGCTCAACAATGGCAGAAGCAGTGACCCTCAGGTCCTTTCCCACCTTCATAAGACAGTGTNGATTAGGATCAAAGAAGGCACATATGGCCCTTTTATTAGGAAAGCAAAAGTTTTTCCAGAATCCTACTCCACACCTCTACTTACCACCCGACTGCAGTCTTCTGCCTGTCTCCCATGTCTGGGCCAAGCTGCCGGGGACACAGGATGTGAAGGCGAGCATCCGGCTTCTCCCATTTGCCACAGTAGAAGTAGACAACTGGGCGTGGATGTTGGGTTAACCAATTCATGGTCTGCACATGTATGAGTTTGAGGTGAGAAGACAACGGCAGCTGGCATTATCCTCTGTCCTTGGCTGTCCTTGGGCTTACTTTTCCCCATCAGGCAGGTGAGACTTTGAGGGCACTGGCTCCTGTGTCCGGCTTCCCAGCTGCTGGAACCTCACTCTATGCACTGAATCTTGAGAGCAACTAAGAATTCCTGTAACTCCTCATGTCCTCAGCATTCAACCAACTCCTTGGCCAATCGCTTTCCTGTCTTCTAACAAGATGCAGACCCCAAAGCAGCTGACACTTATTTGGTATTTTCTTAACCCGAGTCACATGTGCCCATTCAAACTTCCCCAAGGGGACAGGAAACCTACTACTTGTTTTAATCATGGCCAACATTTTCCTCTTTTCCCTCCTTTGCCAGAGTATCCGTACCTATTAGTACCACCAGGAACATAGGGGGTGAAAGACTTGGCAACTATTTCCATGTAATCTGTTAATATATGCAAGACAGTATCAAACATATTCTTGCCGACAAAAGGTAAAGGCAGAAAGCTAACTTGTCTTCACAACAGGTTGCAAGGTTTATTAAGCAGAATTCCTCAGTACACATCATTAGCTGATTGGTTTGCCTGTTGGTTATTTTATCAGCTTTTTAGGTCTTAGGTATAACCTCCAGCTGTTCTGAATACCTCCTGAGTATATTTAAGAATCACTCCTTTTCCTAATTATTCAGGAATGTTTCCAACTTGTTATCACCCATTTGGGAAATTTTTTACTTAATATAGCAGCTCAAATAGCCACAAAATAATCAGGAGTCTCACAGTTACTGCAAAGGAAAAGGCAACACTAATGAAGCAGTGTGGTCAATACAAAAATTATCCCCTGGGTTTTCCTGGACCAGGGACTAGGTAGTTAGCAAAAATGTTTCCTCCGCCTAGGTTTCTCCATCTGTGAAGTTCCAACATGAAACGTTCTGTGAGCAACTCCATCACTAACGGTATGGTCTTTATGTCATCCTTGGCATCCAAAGCACTGGGGCTGGCTCTGGATAGAAAGAGAGGAGGCAGGGGTGAGTTGTGACCAAAGTCCCAATGCCTTCAGATACCCTGCTTCCCTGGCCGGCCGCAGCTGGCACACCCACCAGGCTCAGCCTGGTTGAACAGGTGTCCAGCAGTCCTTCAGTGAATGTCGTCATTCCCAGTCTGAGTGGACCCACTAAAACATAGTCTCAGGGTTCTTCTGGGCTTTCGTGAAATGACACATGAGAATCCTTTGCAAAGTATGAAGTTCTTCGTAAATGTTGGGTATGTGTCTGGCACGGTGTTATGAATGAATGATGAACAAATGTTATTACATGAATATTAACCTGTGGTAAACCTAAGAATGTCTATAAACTAAAAGTTCTTATTTATTTCAGCCTTTCAACTCACATTTAAATAGAGCTTCTTTAAAACATAAATGTGAATTCTCAAATAATTTTATTAAATTTATTTATTAAATGTGAATTCTCAAATAATTTTATTAAAACCCTAAGTTTTAACAACTCACAGTTAACTAATGGAAAATACTCTGCATGGAGAGTCCTGCTATTAGTGACCAGTATTTTATTTATTTATTTTTTTTTAAGAAAAAATAAGAGAACATACTCAGAGAGTTAAATGGCAACAGGTGTGGTAGGTTGCATTTAATCTGTGAATGTAGATGAAACTGTATGGATCTAAAAATCTTCTGACAAGTTCTAAATGGAAATTATTTTTTAATTGCCAAACTGCCAGCTGAGCCAGGACAAAATCTTCTGTCTGAATTCCTACCGGGGTTATGCCCCTTTCATGGGTCTTACGTGCTGCTTTGCCAAAGGGAACATATTAAAATCCTACAAAATAGCATTTTCCGGGCAGCAGAAAGATCAACCTAATATTAGGATACATCTTTTTTTCCAAAGCCAGAGTAGGAAACCTCCCCTCAAACAGCCCTTCTGAAACTGCCTTAGAAACTGTCATGTTCGGAAGCCCTCGTGATGCTAGGGGCCAGGGTTCAGCTTCGCTGTCTTCCTTTCTCGGCCTCCCCTCCCCAGCCGATTTTGTGTGAACATGTTTTATGTTGGCAAGTGGCCAAAGAATTTGCCATAAATAAATCCGCTGCCTGCCTGCAAGAAGATAACTTAACTGACTTCCTTGGTCTTGCTGACTTGCCTCAGCGCTGGGAATGACAGGGCGGGGGATGCTGCGAGCCCCTGAAGGATTGTGTGCATGGAGATTTAGAAATCCTGCACTCCTGAACCTTCCACTGGCCTGTGAGAGGCACAAGCCAGCGAGAACAAGTTACCTTGCCTCCAAGCCCCGAACTGACCACTAGCGAGTGGCATGTTCACCAGAAATTTATCTCAAGGATTTAGAAGTAAGAGTGAAAGAAGCAGATTATTCTAATCTCTTCCAATCGTTCATTGAAGACAGTGGGAAAGCCAAGGAATTACAGAGCTGTCCACGCTTTAAACAGAAAGAGCACGAAGACAGCACCAGGAATTTCTTCAGTATGTTGTAGATATGTGCTCCGAAAACCACATTTTACTTGCTTATTGGTATTGCTAAAATTTCTGTTGGCTCAGATTAAAGCTCCAAGTAGGTGTTTTTTACAACTGCAGGTTGATGTTTTTCATCATTGACTATTGATCTGGACAATCTGACTCACCAAGAGAGTCAGTTTGGGATCTGAACAGCTGATTCAAGATCACTGTTTAGTGCATGCACTGTGCATAACTCACTTTTTTTCCCTAAAATAATCGCATATACTAGAATGCCCACAAATGGAATCTTCTGATCTCTTCTGAATGTGTAATTTTTACTGACAGCCTGAGTAGGTTTACCCTAATTTGGATTCCCAGTGGTGGGCTTTAAAATTGGGTTCCTGTTCAGTATTCTTTTATCAAAAGCATGGAGCATAGTGAACCAGACAATGCGAAACTCTGACAATATCAAATGTTAACAAAGCTGTAGAACAAAGAGAATGCTTGTGCTGCTTCTGTTGGGGAAGTGACTTGGCTCAGGTGATTGGAAAGCACTCCGGCACTGTCCCGTAAAGCGGGGTACTCTCCGCGACCCAGGGACTCCTTCCCTAGTGCCAGTGCAGCACTGGGAAAGCCGAGGCTGACGGGCTGTGACCCATAGTAGCTCTAGGGATCCATATAAAGGGACCTAACCAGAATTTTTTAAATAAAATGAAATGGAATAGAAGAGAATGGACTAGCAGATATCAAAAAACATCCCTTATAATCAAAATGGGTTTTTTTTATTTTTTGAAGTTTATTTATTTTGAGAGAGAGTGAGAGAGAGAGAGAGAGCAAATCCCAAGAAGGCTCTGCACTATGAACACAGAGCCCAATGAGGGGCTTGGACCCATGAACTGTGAAATCATGACCTGAGCCGAAAGCAAGAGCTGGATGTTTAAACCAGGCACCTCTCAAAGTCTTGTTTTGTAAAAATTTTGCAAAACTAGTTTATATCTTATTCAGGTAACAGAAAAACGTATACTATTCTAGAGAACGTCTTCTATCTCAGCTTACATCTATAACAGAAAAACAGTATTTCTAAATTATTTCACATTCTGTATGCTTACATCTGCAAAGAGTATGACCTATATGTAACAATTAGAATGGATAAAAATATTTGTGGGACACTATCACAAATAGACACTACTTTGCAATAAACAGGAATAAGGGCAGCTCAGGCATCAACATGATTGAATGTTCAATGTAACACTGAAAGGAAAAAAGCCACAGAGGAACACATACAACAGATTCCATTTATATACATCTCAGTAGTCTGCAAAGTTTAAAAATATTATTGTGTTGAGGGGGCCGTGGGTGGCTCACTTGGTTAAGTGTCTGACTTCAGCTCAGGTCATGATCTCATGCTTCATGAGTTCGATCCCCACATCAGGCTCTGTGCTGAGAGTTCAGAGCCTGGAGTCTGCTTCAGATCCTGTGCCTCCTTTTCTCTCTGCCCCTTCCCCACTCACACTTTCACTTTCTCTCTCTCTCTCTCAAAAATGAATAAACTTAAAAAATATATTATTGTGTGTGGATGCATACATTATGTAACAAAATCATAAGGAAATGCAGGAGAATGAATGATAAACACAAAACGTAGGCTCCCAACCACAACCACAACTTTGAGGGGGGCGGGTTGAATAAGGGACCCAATAATGAAAATGGGGATTGTAAAGATACTGGGAACCTTCTGTTTCTTAAAGGGGGTGTTGGGAATATGGCTATTTATTTTACTGTTCTCGAAAGTGTGCATAGATGCTATTTATACTCTTTAATGGGAATGACATATGTCATAATGGAAAAATGTGGGTGATAATGTATGTTTCAAGGATTTATCATTATTTTGTGATCCAAAATGTCTCAAATTAATTTCTTAAAATAAGTTAAAATCTCTTCCCTTTGATCCATTAAGTGTATTTCAGATGTTACTTTCATCTATCTTATATAATTTATGACTTGATACAGATTTCATTGCTTCTAGAGCTAAGTGAAATACAATATTCAGTGAGGTCATACCATTCCATGTAGGAATCCATTCTCTGGCTTCAGAAGTTATAATAAACATGCTAAACAATGTCTGTAACACATGAAGCAGTTCTTTGCATGTTTACTCCAGGCTCCTTTTGTTGTCACCACCCATCGCCACCCAGCAGCACAGCACAGGGGGTAGGTCCTCTGGGAGGGCACAGTTCCTGCGAGCAGACTCAAATGGGTACTTTTAAAACTGTTATCTCCATCTTGTTTTCAACTGGATGAGACTCAGTATGTTTTTAGGAAAAACTAAAAAAAAAAAAAAAAAAAAAAAAAAAAAAAAAAAA
>NW_027527951.1:4223487-4266345 GCF_008692635.1 Crocuta crocuta
AAAAAAAAAAAAAAAAAAAAAAAAACTAAAAAAACACCAAAACCCTGAGCATGATATTGTGAAAAACCTAGTACTAACATGCCAGAATGCATTCTCTTCCCCTGACCATTTGGTTACAATCGCCATCACCCTCTTTCAAGGCAGACACGGATACACTTACACCCACCTAAGGTAAGCAGATTGCATGAGAACACCGGATGTATATTCTATCTATTTAGAATGGGTAAATATACAGGTAGTGAACACTGCAGTCTATGGATACTATGTGATCTGTTTGCATAAGCACAAAACCACGACTCAGCAAATGGCCGTTCAATTTGGATTATAATTTGCCCAAGTGTTATTTGCTTTATAAGACCTAACTCAAATTCTGTATCCTCTACAAAGCTTTTCTTGATTTCCTTTCCCCATCACAACCCACGTAAATAGAATTGTTCTCTCCCTGTCCCTACATAAGTTTTCTTTTCTGCTTAGCTCTATCCCAAATCACCTAACAGTTCCATGTGTTTCTAAATCACTAAGAATAGACACTGAAATACATGTTAGATATCAATTATGCATAACTAGTAACTAACACCATTTAAATTTTAAAGAGCGAGTGATGTCATTCAGAATCCTAGGCTATAAACAACAGATAACTGGCTAAACAAAGCAAAGGCTAATCTGTGACAAGCATACTGAAAGTCTTCCAGAACAGTATCTGGGGAACCAAGCTTGGGAATAAGAAAGAACGATGGGAGCTAAGAAGGAACGCCATAGCAGGAAGAGTGGTCAGCACTCCGGGCCACAATTAAACACCCTGCCTTCCCTCCACGCACGCTACTTGTTGCGGACAGGATGCAGCAAAATAAGCATCCAAGGAGAGATGTGGAACGTACGAAAACACCCTTACAGGAGCAGACTGCACACAATGAAAGAGGGACAAGGCTCAGAATGAAGGAAAGAAAGAGATGGAGGAGGAAAGAAGGGAAAGAGAGATGGAGAGAAGGAATGGGGAAGAGAAAGAGAGATCAGAATGGCCAAAATAAAAACTAATGCTAGTACCAAGTGCTGGGTGGGATACGAAGAAATTGGACCTCTCATGCATTACTGGTGGAATTATAAGGTGTTGGGAAGCACACATAAACCACTCTGGAAAACAACATGGCAGTTTCTTATAAAACCGGACATGTAATTACCATATGATCCAGCATTTGCACTCTTGGGTATTTATCCGGGAGAAATGGAAATTTGGGGTAGTCTTAAAACCTGAACATGAATATTCATAGCAACTTTATTCCTAATAACCCCAAACTGGAATCAGCCTAGGTATCCTTCTGAAGCAAATGGTTAAGCGAACTGGGGTATACGTGTGTCACAGAATTCTACTGAGAAATACAAAGGCATGAAGTATATGCCGCTACTGCAAAATCTGCATAACTTGGGTGAATCTTTAGGTAGTTGCAGTGAGTTAAAAATAGCCAATCCCTTGGGGCGCCTGTGTGGCTCAGTCAGTTGAACATCTGACTTCTGCTCAGGTCATGATCTCATGGCTCTTGAGTCCAAGCCCCGCACTGGGCTCTGTGCTGACAGCTCATAGCCTGTGAGTCTGCTTCATATTCTGTGTCTCCTCTCTCTCTGCCCCTCCCCCGCCTGTGCCCTGCACTCGCGCGCGCTCTCTCTCTCTCTCTCTCGCAAAATATAAACAAACATTTTTAAAAGTTTTTAAAAAGCTAGTCCCAAAAGAGTACATAATCTGTGATTCCATATGTTAACATTTTCAAAGGACACAATTTTAGAAATTAAGGACAGATAAATGGTTGCCAGAGGTTAGGGATTCAGTGGGAAGTAGGGGAGGGGTGGAGAGAGAGATGTGGTCAGAAAAGGGCCCAGGATGCATCGCTGTGACATTGGAACTGGCCAGTATTTTGACTGTGTAGGTGGATACAGAAACTTACACAGGTGATCATTTTTAAGTAATCTTAATAAACACACACACAGACACAAGTCCAAGTAAAACCGGGAAAACCTGAATAAAATTGGTGAATTGTCTCAATGACAGTATCCTGGTTTTGATGTTATGCGATTGTTTTACATTACCATAGGAGAAAAATGGGCAACCTATACAAGGGTCTCTATCATTTTTTAATAACTGCACAGGAATGTAAAATTATCTGAAGTATTTAATCTTAATAGAAATTTCAATTGAACCCACACCCCATTATGAAACACAAGCTAGGTGGCAGAAATTCTCCCCACCAGCAATTCAGGGATAATAGTGAAAACAGTGAAAGAGACAAATGAATTACTAATTTCCAAAGAGTATGAAAAGCACTGTGGTTACAGGTCTGGGCAATAGGCTGTGAATATTGGAGCCCCTGCAACAAACAGGGAGACACTCAGAGGGTCTGACATCTTTGCGGGACTACAAAGCAGACGCCAAAGCTTACGAGATAGAAAGGAAAAGGACAGAGCTGGGAAGGGAAGACCCAAGGAACAGCTCTGAGTGTGGCTGGAGCTTAGAGCATCGTGACGGCGAGATAAGGCTGGGACCCGATTGGGAACAGTATTGTGTGCTGTCCTCAGGGGTTGTTACTGGGATCTGTGGGCAAATTGGAATCAACCAAGAGAATGGACTGGTTGTGTCACATTAGCTAGCTATGCGTCCTGGTCCCCCCCATCCCCCTCAGCTTCAGTTCCCTCCTCTGTAAAACAGAGAGAACACTTGTAAAGATGAAGTGGACAGAGTTAATTATGTTACTCTTAATTAGGCAGGCACACATCTAAGGAGTTTAACACTGCGCTCAATAAATATTAGAGGAGGAGAGGGGTGAGGCGAAAGGAGTAGCAATAATGTGCTGAGAACTGATGGAAACCGAAAGACCACAGGGGAGGTCATTACAGTGGGTGAAAGCAAGGTTGCGAACAGACATCGTGGGGACCCATGTAGGACCCCTGTGAGGCGGAGGGAGCAAGGGGACAGTTCTTAGAGAGAGAAGTGTGAGGTGTCATAAAGGAAGGAAAAAGAGAATGTACTAAGGGTCTGTCATGTATTTTTTAATAATATTAGCTCATTTAATCTTTAAGACTGGTATTATCCCCATTACATAGAAGAGGAAACTGAGACTCCTAGAGGTAAACCTGGCAAAGATTATATAGGTGGGTAAGTCAGAGCTGAGATTCAAAACCAGATCTGTCTGCACAATGTCCGTGTTCTTCCCACTACACTAGGTAAATCATTTCCAAGTCTTAGTAAATGGCCCATAAAAACAGTTCACCATCAGTAATAAGTAATTCTATACAACAAATAATTCTCTGTGACCAATGGGGTTTTTATGCTTCTCAGTGCTCCCCCCATGCAAATAACCCCCAGTTACTCTATTAGGAAAAAAAAAAAGGGAAAAAGTCAACAGGAAAAGAACACATAATTGATTATGATGATGGCTGACATTCTAGATGCAGAGAAAATAAATGATTACCCAAGCTGAAGCTGAATGTTTGATAGCACCTTATACTGTCATCCAGTAACAATTACCCCTCAACTCTCACCTTTCTCCAGTTAAAACCCCCTAATGGTTTAAACATAATCTTCCAACCTACACACCAAATTAAAGACAGAGATCCAGGAATCTGAAGGAAGAAATCCACAGGGAGTGAGAGAATAATGGTGGTCACCTTCCTGGCTCTTACCCTAGCTTAGTGCAAACTTTTTATTTCATTTGTTAATTTGCCATTTAGAGCCCAGGTAATAAATCTACTTAATCTCTAGATACTGTATAGATCAGAAAAAAAATTCTAGCAATGATTCCCTTTAAGCACTTTCTACTAGAACAAATAGTAAAATGGGAAGATTTAGACTTCTGGTATCTGTAATTTGTAATTTATCTATCTGGTTTTTCTCAACTGCAGAGATATATGTTCAAGGTATCTTATTCTCCTTGATTTTATACATATATTTATATATATTGCCTAAATCAGTGAGACATAATTTTTTCACAAGTTGCAAAATCTAAAGGATTATAGAATGTCTCTTTTTCCTAAAAGTACTACTTGGCATTTACTTGTTCAGATTATATGCTTAAAATATAATTTTATTTATGGGGCTCTGGGGTGGCTCAGTCGGTTAAGTTTCTGACTTTGGTTCAGGTCATGATCTCGCAGTTCATGGGTGCAAGCCCCACATCGGGCTCTGTGCTGACAGCTGGGAGCCTGGAGCCTGCTTCAGATTCCGTGTCTGCTTCTCTCTCTGTTCATCCCCTGCTCATTCTCTCTCTCTCTCTCTCTCTTAAAAATAAATAAACATTAAAAAACTTAAAACTATAATTTTACTTTGCAATGCTGATAGATAACATGAGGAAGTCTGAGCACTGCAGAAAGGTAAGAAATCTAAATCCATTTTATACCATTCTGTTGTATATTCTGTCTTTACTGAAAACAGCATCTCTCAACACTGGCTGTCTTAGAATCACTTGGCAACTTTTTTAAAATAAATACTTTTCTCTGGACATCTCTTCCCTGATCCTGATGGACCCCTATTCCCAAGGTGATTCTGATTAGATTGTCTGGGGTGGAAATCACAAAATTAAACTTCATTGAAAGTCCCCTCCCCGTGATTCTGATGTACACGCAGTGTGAAATCCACCACGCTCGACCAGAACCTCCCTAAACTGGCTACATCCATTTTATTTACCAACTATGTCCAGTCCTGCCTGCACCACAAGGGATAAAGACTGAATAAAAGAAATTGTTGTCTGAAGGGGCTTATTATCTAGAATGGCACTGTTCAATATTATAGTCATTAGCAATACCTGGCTACTTAAAGTTAAATTACATTAAATTTCAGCTCCTCAGTCACATTAGCCACATTTCAAGTGTTCAATAGCCACATGTGGCTAGTGGCTACCATAGTGGACAGGTATAAGACATGTCTATCCCACTAAATGATGAATGGATGAAGACGACGTGGTTTATATATACAGTGGAATACTACTTGGCAATGAGAAGGAATGAAATCATGCCATTTGCAGCAACATGGATGGAACTGGAGGTTATTACGCTGGAGTAAAATAAGTCAGTCAGAGAAGGACAGATATCATATTTTTTCACTCATATGTGGATCTTGAGAAACTTAACAGAAAACCATAGGGGGAGGGAAGGGAAAAAATAGTTACAAACAGAGGGGGGGGGAGGCAAACCACAAGAGACTCTTAAATACAGAGAAGAAACTGAGGGTGGATGGGGCGGGGGTGGGGGAGAGGGGAAAATGGGTGATGGGCACTGAGGAGGGCACTTGTGGGGATGAACACTGGGTGTTGTATGCAAACCAATTTGACAATAAATTATATTTAAAAAATCAGAGAATAACAAAAAAGTCTGCATGTCTATCGCGGCAGACTTCTATTGGATAGTGCAACCCTAGGGATTGTATTATTAGGAGGAATAAAAGGAAGGGATATTAAACGGTTATGAGATGGATAATGCTATTTGTATTTATAGCATACGGTATATTCACCAGAATTCTTTTTCCTCTACTATCCTTAGATAAATGTCTGTGGCTATACTACTTTGTAAGTTCTTTGTTTAGCTCAAAGAACTATTAAACAGCCTCACTTATTATATCAAAACCTTTTACAACATGTCTTTCTTTTTACTTTTTACTGTTAAATAATTTTAGATTTACAGGAAGGCTGCGAAGATAGTACAGAAAGTGTCTGTATGTTCTTCACCCAGCCTCCCCTAAAGTTAACATTTTACATAAGTATAGTACATTTAATAAAACATTTCACCGTTTTTTTTTTCCACTAAAATTCCCTTTTCTGTTCCAGGATCCAGCCGGCATAGCAAGATGCATTTATTTATCAATTCTCCTGGGTCTCACCCCATCGGTACTATTTTAACCTTTTTTTTCATCACCTTGATACTTGAGCAGTGTACTGGTCAAGGGTTTTAGTAGACTGACCCTCAATCTGTTTTGGCCTGATGTTTTCTCATGATCAGACAGTGAATACAGATTTTGGGGAGAATACCATGAAGGTCAATACTGTCCTCATCATATCAAATCACCAACCTTATAATATAGCTATAGAAACAGTCATTTTCCCACTTCTTCCTGCCCCTCCTCTCCCAGAATGGTATTTAGAACTAAGATCTGGGCACTAGGTATGCTCACGACTTAGAGGCCCTTTTAGGGAAGAGAGTTAGCTTCCCCTCCCCTGCTTATGTTGAACCTCTTTCTCTGACAGTGAGAAATCTGGTTCCTATTATGTACAGTTAATTCATATATTTGCTTAACCCTCATATACATGTAAGTTAGTTTCAGAATTGCTAACCCCATGAGACTCTAATTTACCAACTAGAATATAATTTCTATGTACAGTTCTTTGTTGTCTTTATTCTTAGAATATCCAAACACTTGTTTCTAAAGTAATTTAGGTCAGTTCCCTTTTCTCTAACCCCTTCGGTGAGGTTACGTCCTGCATTTGTAATACAGTTATAATCACAGGCTTCATCCTATCCTAGGATCCCCCACCATCTTAGTTAAATTCTTTTTACACCTTGTAGCCAACCCCTACTCCCTCCTCAAGCTGTGACAACCACTGATTTGCTTTCAATTCTAATAATTTTCCCTTTCCCAGAATGTCATATAATTGTAACCATGAAATATTTAGACTTTTGGGTCTGGCTTTTTTCCACTTGACAAAATGCAAGCAAGAGTCATCCGTGTTGTTGTGTGAATCAACATCTGAATAGTTGAATCAATAGTTTCCACCCCCCCTTCTTTTTATTGCTAATGAAGAGAATACAGTTGACTGTTTCATATTGAGTATTTATCTCACAACTTTGCTAACTTTTGTTATTAGTTCCAGGTATTTCTGATTAATTCGATTTCTGGGTTTTCTACATAGACACATTGTCTATGAAACGAGACAGTTTTATTTTTTCTTTTCTAACCTCTACGCACCATGTTTCTTTTACTTGCATTCTGCATGCATTGTACATGGTTAGGTCTTCCATACAACGTTGACTAGGAATGATGAGACACCCTTGCCTTTCTTGATCTTAGGGGAAATTTTAATCCCTCATCATTCAATATGATACAAACAAGTAGATTCGTTTTTTGGTTTGGGTTTGTTTGTTTGGTTGGTTGGTTGGTTTTGCTTTGTAGATGCCCTTTATTAGGTCAAGGAAATTCCTTTCTATTCCTAGTTTGCTAAGGGCTGTTATCATGGAAGAATGTAGAAATTTATCAAATGTGTTTGCTGCATCTATTGAGATGGTCATATGGTGTTTCCTCTATAGTACGTGAATGCTTCAAATTATATTAACTGGTTATCAAATGTTAAACCAACCTCTGTTGATCATGATACCTTATACTTTTCATATACTGCTAGATACAATTTAAAAATATTTTATTGAGGAATTCTGATCTATATTCGTGAGGCACCGTTCTGTATTTTCTGTCTCTGGTTTTGGTGCTGGAGTAATGCTGGTCTTGGGGAATGAACTAAGTGCCTCTCTTGTATTTTCTGGAAAAAAATTGAGGAATTGGTATTTCTTCCTTGAATATTTGATAGAATTTGTTAGGGAAACTATCTGAGCTTGGAGTTTTCTTTCTTGGAAGGTTTTTAACTACAACTTCAATTTCTTTGATAGTTATGAGATTCTTCAGGTTATCTGTGCTTCTTGAGTGAGTTTTAATAGTTTCTTTAAGGAATTTAATGTGTCTTCAGGGAATTGGTCCATTACATCTAAATAGTTAAATTTACAAACTTGAAGTTGTTCATGTCTGCTTTATTATACTTTAACATCGGTGGGACCACTAATGATATCTCTTATTTTCTTCCTGATATTGGTAATTTCTGTCTTCTCTTTTTCTTGATTAAGCTTCACCAGAAGTATATCAATTTTAGGGTCTCTTCAAAGAATCAGCATTAAGCTCCATTGATTTTCTTTAGCTTTTTCTGTTTCTAATTTAATTGATTTCCGCTATAAGTTTTGGGGAGGAAGACCAGAGGATAAAGTAAAATTTTGACTACATCTTCTCAAGGTAGTATAGTATCAACATGACTTATCACTGTTGCTATTAATCTTGATCTCCTGGCTAAGGTAGTGTTCATTAAGTGTCTCTGCAGAAAAATTACTCTTTTACTCTTTTCTCTGCTCTCCATATTGTACATTTGGGAAGAAAGTCACTATATTTATAAAGTCCACACTTAAGGAGTGGAAAGTTATGCACCACCTCCTTAAGAGTGGAATATCTGTATAAATTATTAGGAATTCTGTATGAGGATTTGTCTATTCTTCCTCATTTATTCACTAATTCACTTATGTGTGTGACTCATGAATATTCATTTTATGTTTTGGGTTATAATCCAATATAATTTATTCTGTTGCTCAAATGGCTCTAGCTTTGGCCACTGGGAGCTCTTTCAAGTTGACATTTGTGTCTCACACATCCCATCATTGTTGGTTTTATATTTTTTAGTTTATGTCACTATAAGATGCTCCAGACGCATCTTCTATATTTCCTGCCCAATCCTAGAATCAGCCGTTTCTCCAAAATACCCTGTTCCTTTTACTAGAATATGATTTTACAAGCCCAGATCATTGTTACCTGGGTTTTCATTGCCTCAGGCCCTCAGCTAATAGAGCAAGAATATATATGTGTGTATCCTAACCTGCATTTCTATATGTAACCATCTGTATCTATACTACACTAAGCATAAGTTCATACTGATGCCTCCAACTCCAATGTATACCCCATGGTTTGAACCTATTCCTCTTGCTCATCTCTAAACTCCTTTGTCAGCAGTGAAAAATCTATCTCTCGCAATTGCCATCCATTTACTTAGTTAATTCCAGTATACATTATATTATAGAGGTATCAGAATTATTAAACCATACCCCTATGGTCAACAACTTTATCAACTAGAGTACAGTCTTACATATTCCACTCATTTCCAAAATTATATAGTTCAGTATCTTTCCCCCCGACACACCTTTCCCCCTTCATACATTTGTAAAGTAGTTGGCTTGGCTTGTCACATTCCGCACTCCAGCCTGGGTTCCCCCAACCTTCTGTAAGATTTTTTATAACTTTGCATACATTTAACTTCACTTTGTGTGCCATAAAGTTCTATGAATTTGACAGATGCATAATGTCTTTCATCTATCACAAGAGCCACAGTGGAATGCAGAATAATTTTGCTGCTCTAAAAATTCCCAGTGCTTCACCCATTCATTCTTTTCTCCCTACCCCTGAACTCCTGGCAAACACTAATGATTTTACTGTTTCTATACTTTGGACTTTTCCAGAATGTCATATCATTTTAATCATGCAATATATAGCCTTTTCAAAGTGGCTTCTTTCACTTACCAATATCCATTTAAGGCTTTTTGTGTATGTGTGGCTTGATAGTTCACTTACTTTTATTGTTAAATAATATTACATTGTATGTATTACCAAACTTAATCTATTTACTTAATAAAGAACATTTTTGTTGATTCCATTTTGGGGCAATTATAAGTAAAGCTGCTACAAACATTCATGTGTAACTTTTTGGGTGGACATGTTTTAAAATCAGCTGGATAAATATGTAGGAGTATGATTTGGGAATTGCATGATAAGACTATGTTAAGCTTTGTAAGAATTTGCCAAGCTGTCTTTTAAAGTAGATGTATCACTTTTCATTTCCACAAGCAATGAATATTTCTGTTGTTAAACATCCTTGCCAGCAATTAGTATTGTTAGGTTTTAATATTATTATTATTATTGCCACTCTAATAGGTGTGTAGTAGTATCTCATTGTTGCTTTAGTGTGAAATTTCCCAATGACAAATGATGTTGAATATGTTTCGTATGCTTATTTGCATCTGTATATTTCTTTGGTGCGGTCTGTGTTAAGATCATTTGTTCTGTTTTAATTGGGTTGCTGGCTTTCCTATTGCTGACAGTTCAAAATATTTTTTTTTATTTTTTTTAATGTTTTATTTATTTCTAGGAGAGAGAGACAGACAGCGTGAGCAGGGAAGGGTCGGAGAGAGAGGGAGTGACAGACTCTGAAACAGGCTCCAGGCTCTGAGCTGGCAGTCAGCACAGAGCCCAACGCGGGGCTCGAACCCACGAACCGCGAGATCATGACCTAAGCGAAAGTCGGACGCTTAACCGACTAAGCCACCCAGGTGCCTCTTTTAAAAAATTTTTTTTTTAATTTAAAATTTTTTTAATGTTACAGTTCAAAATATTTTTAAATTCCCCCGAGACTTCCTTTTGGCCTCATGGATTAGTTAGAAATACACATTGTTTAATTTCTAAATATTTAGAGATCTTTCAGATATCTTTCTTTTTTATTTCTCTTTCTTTAAATATAATTTATTGTCAAATTGGTTTCCATACAACACCCAGTGCTCATCCCAACAAGTACCCTCCTCAGTGCCCATCACCAACTTTCCCCTTCCTGCTCCATCAACCCTTAGTTTGCTCTCTGTATCCAAGAGTCTCTTATGGTTTGCCTCCCTCCTTCTCTGTGTGAAACTTTTTCCCCCTTCCCCTCCCCCATGGTTTTCTATTAAGTTTCTCAAGATCCATATATGAGTGGAAACATATGGTACCTGTCTTTCTCTGACTGACTTATTTCATTCAGCATAAGACCCTTCAGTTCCATCCATGCTGCTGCAAATGGCAAGATTTCATTCTTTCTCATTGCCGAGTTGTATTCCATTGTATATATAAACCACATCTTTTTTATCTATTCATCAGTTGATGGAAATTTAGGCTCTTTCCATAATTTGGCTATTGTTGAGAGTGCTGCTATGAACATTGGGGTACATGTGCCCCTATGCATTAGCACTCCTGTATCCCTTGGGTAAATTCCTAGCAGTGCTATTGCTGGGTTGTAGGGTAGTTCTATTTTTAATGTCTTGAAGAATCTCTATACTCTTCTCCAGAGTGGCCACACCAGTTTGCATTCCACCCCACAGTGCAAGAGGGCTCCCATTTTTCCACATCCTTGTCAGCATCTATAGTCTCCTGATTTGCTCATTTTAGCCACTCTGACCGGAGTGAGGTGGTATCTCAGTGTGGTTTTCATTTGTATTTCCCTGATGATGAGTGACGCTGAGCATCGTTTCAAGTGTCTGCTGGCCATCTGGATGTCTTCTTTGGAAAAGCGTCTATTCATGTCTTCTGTCCATTCAGTGGATTATTTGTTTTTCGGGTGTGGAGTTTGGTGAGTTCTTTACAGATTTTAGATACTAGCCCTTTATCCAATATGTCGTTTGCAACTATCTTTTCCCATTCCGTCAGTTGCCTTTTAGTTTTGTTGATTGTTTCCTTTGCAGTGCAGAAGCTTTTTATTCTTGATGAGGTTCCAATAGTTCATTTTTGCTTTAATTTCCTTGCCTTTGGAGGTGTGTTAAGTAAGAAATTACCGCGGCTGAGGTCAAAAAGGTTGTTTCCTGTTTTCTCCTCTAGAATTTCAATGGTTTCTTGTCTCACATTTAGGTCTTTCATCCATTTTTAGTTTATTTTTGTGTATGGTGTAAGAAACTGGTCTAGCTTCACTTGTCTGCATGTTGCTGTCCAGTTCTCAACAAGTTACAACAAATCGAATTCAACAACACATAAAAAGAATTATCCACCATGATCAAGCGGGATTCATTCCTGAGCTGCAGGGCTGGTTCAATATTCACAAATCAATCAATGTGATACATCACAGTAATACAAGAAAGGCTAAGAACCATATGATGCAGTCAATAGATGCAGAAAGCGCATTTGACAGAATACATCCTTTCTCAATAAAAACCCTTAAGAAAGTTGGGATAGAAGGAACATACCTAAACATCTTAAAGCCATATATGAAAAGCCCACAGCTAATCTCATCTTCAGTGGGGGAAAACAGAGCTTTCCCCCTGAGATCAGGAACACGACAGGGATGTCCACTCTCACCACTGTTGTTTAACATAGTGCTGGAAGTCCTAGCATCAGCCATCAGACAACAAAATGAAGCGAAAGGCATCAAAATTGGCAAGAAGTAGTCAAACTTTCACTTTTCCCAGACAACATGAGACCCTACGTGGAAAATCTGACAGACTCCACCAAAAGTCTGCTAGAACTGATACATGAATTCAGCAAAGTTGCAGGGTACAAAATCAATGTACAGAAATCAGTTGCATTTTTATACACCAATAATGAAGCAACAGAAAGAGAAATAAAGAAACTGATCTCATTTACAGTTGCACCAAGAACCATAAAATACTTGGAAATAAATCTTTTTTGATTTCTAATATAATTCTGTAATAATCTGAGAACATACTTGGTATCATGTCTGTTCCTTTAAATTTATTTTTGTGACTCAGAATACGGTCTATGTTGCTGAATGTTCCATATGCACTTAACAAGAATGTGTATTCAGAATGTCTTTGGTGTAGTGATAAATGTCAGTTAGGTCAAGTTGATGGATAGTGTTGTTCAGATTATTTAATCCTTACTGATTTTTTTGACTATTTGTACTATCAGTAAGTATTTAAAAAATGCTGCAGTCACCAATGATAATTGTGGGTTTATCTATATGTCCTCTCAGACTCACCAGTTTTTGCCTCATGTATTGTGAAAGGCTGCTGTGTACACCTTCAGGGCTGTCAGGTGCATTTGGAGAACTTATCCCTTTATCATTATGTTATGGTACATACATACCATTCTACTTTATGGCTGACAATGTTTCTTGTTCTGAAGTCTGCTCTGACTAAATTTAATACAGCTACTCCAGCTTTTTCTTTTCTTTTTTTCTTTCTTTTTTTTCTTTTGTGGGAGACAGGAGTAACACTGTTAGTATGGTATATGCTTTTATTTTTATCTATTTATGTCTGCATTTAAAGTAAGTCTCCTGTAGCAACATGTAACTGAGTCTTATTTCTGTACCCAATCAAACAGTCTTTGTCTTTTAACTGATATATTTAAAGTGATTAATGTTACGGTTGGATTAAAACCTACTATCTTGCTAGCTGTTTTCTATATGCTCTATTTGTTCTTGTTTTATTTTTTGGTTCCCTTTCTGCCTTCTCTAAATTAGTAAGAATTTTTTTTTATTATTCCATTTTAACTCTTAGTTATTTATACCTCTTTTTTTAACAGTGAATAATTATTAAAATAGTTGGTTTAAGCATCTGCAATAATGACTTTAATCTCTACTCCTGGCTCAATGCCGATAGAAGTAATGTGGTTAGCCATCTTGGAAGGACTATACAAGTCAATGATTTTCATCTGGAAACGCTGCCATGTCTGGATCCTTCACCACACATTTTTCTCCTGGTGATTCTCAGTCTTGATAGGCATCCCAACCAGTCCTTTCACTCGAAGGTTCTTTTCCTTTGCACCTCTGGTCCAGTCTGTGCACACTTCCAGGGATTTTACATCATGGACGTTGAGGGTAATTCTAACTCAGTGAATCACCTCCTCTGGTCCCACCAGTCTTTCTGGAATCCTTGAAGGCCATGACTGCCCTGTGGCGGTAGCAAGATGTCCTGACTGACACGTTCCTCAGCAAAAAGGAAAAGTGGCGAGTCAGGAGATGGCCTCAGCGTCTTCTCCACAGAGGATTGATACCTCTTCTTTAACAATTAACTTTTTAATGGTTGACGAGTCTATCCTCAAATAATATTACACCGCTTCAAATGCAATGTGATGATACATTCCCCAATTCTCCCCCTCCTTGTACCACCGTTGTCGTGCATTGTGCTTTTCCCATTAGGATAAACAGATTAATACCATTTTTTGCTGTAAATAGTTAGCTTGTGAGCCAATTAAAAATAAGAAAAATATTCCATTTGCCTTCATTCTGCATTCTTTGTAGAAATCCCAGGTTTTTAAAAATCAGGTCATATCTCTTCTACCTGAAGAACTTCCTTTAACATTTTTTATAGAGCAGGTCTTTGGTTATTAAACAACCTTAATTTTTCTTTTTCTGAGAGAGGCTCTTTTGTTGTTTGAAAGCTTTGTTTGAAATTCTGTTTGTCTGAGAGAGGTGGCTGCTTCACTTTTGAAATATATTTTTAAGCCAGTTTTTTCCTCCGTTAGAGCACTTTACAGACACCTTGTCTTCTTGTTTGCAGGGTTTCTACTGGGAAGTCCACTGTAATTATTATCCTGGTTCCCCTGATGTAATATCATTTTTTCCTCCAGTCACCTTTAAGGTTTTCTGGCTTTGGCTTTCAGAAGTCTGAATATGATGTTCACAGGTGCTGGCCTTTTGGACAATTCTTACTCATTATTTCTTCAAATATTTTTCCTGCCCTCCTCTCTCTTTGTTCTCCTGGGATTCCACTTATGCATAGGCTGTATCACTTCATATTACCCAACAGCTTTTGGATGCTCTGTTCTGTTTTTTTTTTGGCATTTTTTTTCTCTGTGTTTCACTTTGGGCAATTTCTATTTATCTACATTTTCAAGCTCACTGACTGTGTCCTCAGCTATGTCAAAGCTACTTTTTTGATTTGTTGAAGGCAGTCTTCGTCTCTGTTACTGAATTATTCTTGTTTAGTTTCAAGGTCTCTGCTCAAAGTATCTACCTGACCATGCATGTTGTCTACATTTTCCACGAAGGCCTTTAACGTATTAATCATAGCTCTTTTAAATTCTCCTTCTGATAGCTTCACATCTGAGTCTGGCTCTGTTAACTTGTCATTTGAAACTGTGCTTTGTCTTCCTTCTTTCTGTGTGTTATATGTTTTGTTGTTGTTGTTGTTGAAGTTGGACATATACAAGACAACAGATATGGAGAGAAATACTTGTTATGTTTGGAGATGAGCACACCTTTCCTTCTGCTGAGTTGTTAGTGCAGGGGTTCGTTTTAATCTCGTCAGGAGTTGGGTTGGGTTTGAAGCTTGCTTCCTTACTGGCTTTGGGTCTCCCCAGGGGCTTAGGCATTGTCCTTTGTGCAACACAGAGAGAACTGGACTCTTGCAGCTCTCCTGGATGTATCCCACACTTAACTCGTATCTGACACTAGATAGGGTGAGGGAGGGCTGGCCGAAGGAGGCATTCCGATTAAGCCTCGGATTTAGGCAGGCATTGTGGAGCTGGTCTTACCGCTGTGAGTGACACTCTCGGGTATTCTTGCTCCTTCTCCAGAGGTTATGCTGGGTCTACAGAGAGTCCCACCCCGCTACCAGGGACATCAGTCTACACTTGTGTTTCTTCTTTCCTGCATATTAAGGCTCTTGTTCCTCGGAGATGATACCAAAGAGGAGTCTGGCCGTATGTCAGCAGCAGCTTCTGTTCTTTCCACTGCTTCAGCCAGTGTCACAGGGGATGTTTGCCTGGGCTTCTCCCCAACTTCCCCTGTGAATTCCTAGAGGAAACTCCTTCAAGAGAGTGGGGCCTCCTATATCCACACATGCCTTCAGCCTCCAGGAACTTTACATTCCCACTCGGCCTTTAGCAATTCATTAAAAATGTCTAGTTGGGTCTTCTTTTTGGCTCATTTGGAGTTTGACATCTTTGTTTGCAAGCACTGGTCTCTCCCCATATTTTAGGACAGTTGTTTGCCCTGCAATTGCAATTTTCTCATGGATTCAAGAAAAGTCATTAGTTTCCAGCTTCTCAAACATTTTTTTTTCCTGTTGTGTGGGTAGGAGTGACGGTTCAACACTCTTCATCTCCAAGCTGAATTAACAGGTCATTTTCTGCAGAGAGGCAATTTGAAGACCTACCTCACATATTTCTCATAAAAGAGTGAGTAAGAGTAGGGTAATAAACTATAAGTTTTTAAAAGAAAAAAAAAAAACCCTGGTTTCCAGTCTCTGCTATGTAATTAACCAGGAGTATGACTTCAAACAAGAGAAATGGACTGGGGAGAATGGTGGCTCAATAGGTTAAGCTGCAGACTTTTCATTTCGGCTCAGGGTACAATCTCATAGTTCGTGAGTTCGAGCCCCAGGTCAGGCTCTGTGCTGACAGTGTGGAGCCTGCTTAGGATTCTCTCTCTCCCTCTCTGCTGCATGCTCTCTCTCTCAAAAATAAATAAACTTAAGAAAAAGAAAAAAGAAACATGGACTAATTTCTTAGGCCTACCACCCCAAAAGTTTCAAATGATATAACTATGTGAAAGTTATCTGAAAAGCCAAAAAAATTATGTGTGTGTATGTGTGTATGTGTATAATTATATATAGACATCTAAAATAAGTGCAAAGTATGAGCTTATCTTTTATTCTTTTTTACTAATTTTTTAATGTTTACTTTTGAGAGCAAGAATGAGAGAGAATGAGTGGGGGAGGAGCGGAGAGAGGGGGAGGCACAGAATGTGAAGCAGGCTCCAGGCTCTGAGCTGTCATCACAGAACCCAATGTGAGTCTCAAACCCACAAACCATGAGATCATGACCTGAGCTGAAGTCAGATGCTTAACGAACTGAGCCACTCAGGCGCCCCTATCTTTTATTCTTTAGTTGAAGATTATATATATAAAACTACAACAGGGGTTTACATCTGGCCACATAAAGGTTCATTCAGATCAGTTCAACATTATTGAGCACCTGCTATTCACCAAGCTCTGTCCTAGTCATCTATTCATCTGAGGAATAAATAGGACATAATCTGTGCCCTCAAAGAGTTTTTAGTCCAGCAGAGAAGACAAATACATGTTTAATTGATTCAATCATTAAATTACAAATATCTGAAACTAATAATATCTGTCCACTTAATTTTAGAGGAACACTGAGTAGGGGCACCTGGGTGACTCAGTAGGTTATGTCCAACTCTTGATTTTGGCTCAGATCATGATCTCACTTGTTGGTGGTATTAAACCTTATGTCAGGCTCTGTGCTGGCAGTGCAGAGCTTGCTTGGGATTCTCTCTCTCTCTTTCTCTCTCTTTTCCCTTCTCCTGCTCATTCTTTTTCTCCTTCTCTGTCTCGCTCTACCTCTCTCAAAATAAATTAAAAAATAAACTGAGTAACACAATAAATGTATCTCAAAATAACTTTTTAAAATTAAACTATTCCACATTAGGATACTGTTTTAAATTAGAAGAAAATGACAACGAATTTTCTCTCAAAATATCACCTTGATTACAACTTCATTAAATGAATAAAAACTCTTCTTACAATAAAAGGAAAATTTTACTCTTTAAACAATGTATTTGTAACTCAGACATTGTAATAGCCTGCTTTAAAGAGTTAAAACTTGTCATCACCAGAAAATTACATTAATAATACTTTACCTTTAAACAGAAACATTTTTATGTATTACTTAGGTAGCTCCTTAAGTGATTTACTCTTTTTTTTTTCAGTAGGTCATTTATAATTGAGGGGTTCCTAAAGCTGAACAGTTAGATGCAAAAACATGTGTTCAGAGTTGAGACAGAAATGGCAAATGGCCACATTCTTAAGATCATGTAATTGAGTCAAATAGGGAATTCAATACTTCAGCAGATGACAAGTTCAAGGATGACCCTGTTTTAGCAAAAGCTAAGTTGGAACACATGAAACCATCTGATTTTGAATTTTCATGTGAATCGTTTTGGAGTACCAGGATTAATGAATGCATGAGAATGTGTCCTTGGATTAGAATGCATTCCTACAGAATGAGAATAAGAAATATGAGAAATATTAAAAAGAAAACAAAGACAGCATTGTTAATTTCTTACTATGTGACTAAAAGACTTGAAGCGAAGGATTTGTGTGACTGCAGTGGTGGGTTACTTTCCCATAATGCACCTGCATCCAAAAGACAACTGTAAATAGTATATGATTCTGTTCAGAGTCAGAAATACTCACAAACTACCACCAAACTTAACGCAGTCTTCTTTATACACTGCTAGGTTTGTCCTCTGCAACTAGCAAGATTGAAACTTCAAATACACTTTTTGGACCAAAAGTAGAATTACCTAAAATCATGTACATATATTTGTACATACATAGATATATTAAAAATATCAACTGCACAGTTTGGCAGTATTTTCAGTAGTTAAACATGTTTGAAATTAAATTAACTATGTGATTTAAGACTCAAATGGTACATGGAAAACTCTATCTTCAGTTCATGTGGATGATGTCATCAAATGTAATAACAGACTATGAGCTGAATAAATAATACAAGAAATTTAGACCCTGCTTTGCCTTATAACAAAGGCAAGTGAAAGGTCTGCAAAAATTGTGAACTCTTCTACGGTTCAGGGTCAATCTGAACAAGAGTACCAGCTGTTCTATTAGATAATGTCTTGGATAAAGTCACTCTTGAATGAAATTTTTCACACTTCGTAGTAATAATGCATTGCTATTAAAATGAGAAAAAAAAAAAAAAGGATGACAACAAATATCTGAGATAGTCCGAAAATGAATTCTTTTCCATGACTGAATTTATCTTCTAAGCCAGAGAAGAATTACCATTTTTCCAAACTCCACGATTTTGAAACAGTTTACAAATTGACTATGCAGTGTTAGTACAATGAGAACATGTATCCAAAGCGTGAAAGCAGTTTACTGCTGTGATCTTACCTCTCCCTATAAGGAGAAATAAAAATAAATGAATAGTTAATTTTCAGTTTCAGACCTAGGTGACAATAACTTGGAAAAATTCCGGAGGTCAAGCAAAATACAGATTTGTTTCTTGTTCCTTCTTCTAAAAGCGTCATTCTTTCATCTTCCAAACACATCAATTAGTAGTAAGAAGAAAGGATGAATACTCTTGCCCATGATGAAAACATACTCTTGTGGGGGAAATGAGATCTTTAAAAAAAATAGATTTTACTTGTGCAGCCAAAATATGCTTACCAGTTGAAATGGTTACCTATATAAATGAGAGGTTATTTTTAGGTTTTCTTTTTATATTGCAGACTTTCTTTTTAGATGGCACAACATCACAACACAATTTGCTAAATTTCCTTCCCTCAAGTCATAATGATTGCTGGGAACTAAGTAGCCGGGTTGAAGTTTTGCTAATAGTAAATCATGTTCTTTATTCGAACTATGGCTTTGCAATGATTTGAATTATGCCAGAATTCTGTTCTAGACCATTTGAAATCAAACATGAAAATATTAATTTCTCACAACCAAGACCTCTCATACCACAATATGATACGCATGGCTGCTATACGGTAATAGCCGAGCCACATTTGTTAAGCAGAGAGCAGTTAGTGTTCTTTTCCAAGGCAGATGTTTTCCAGATTTGCTATTGTCACTCATTAAGAAAGTAAGAAGTCTGTGAGTTATGATAATGTGAGGTACGATATTGTATAGGCCATCTCATCCATAAAACACCACAGATTTTCTCGGCTAATTCTTTCCTTTGCTTGCTTTAATTGGTTCAGTATGACGGGTTTTCTATTAGCGGAGAAAAACTTATTTTGTCTGTATGATAAAATGTACTCAAAGAGAGAAAAGAGGTAGGCCGTGGGAATGCTGAGAAAGAGAAAGGGAAGTAGATATTCTAGAATGTTCACATGCCTAATTATATATTCAAATATTGTATTGTTTTAAAGTAATTATAACAGGAAATTATTTTGTGTATTTTATGAGACATTTCATGCATATAATTGAATTCAGGGAACAATGCGTATATTTTGAGGAATTCAAAGCACTATGCAAATATTACCCAATGAACACCTCCATTTAAGAGATTAAGAGAGGTTTTACTGTGTCCATAGTTTACTGGAGTAAACACAGCTCAAATGGCTTGACAGCATCAGTGAAGTACTTAATGAGGTAGAACAAAACTTGGATTATTTTCCCTCCTATAAATTGAGTTTAACGCCCGAATTATCAGAAAAATAATATGGTAATATACCATTGGCTGACTGTAATTTTCAGCCCAATATATATCCTCTTAAAATTATATCCTTACCTAATTTGGCCTTAAAATTTAAAGTAAGACAGATAAGATATATAACACCTTGTTTAATAATCCATTGCTGTCCTGGTTGACATTACCATCAATTTAAAACTTTATAATAATTTATCATCTTTCTTTCTTTCATTTCTTTCAAATATTTGAGTTGAAATATCCCTATTAAAAAATAGAGATTTTCAATAACTGCTACTTAAAAATATCCTTAAAAAATTATTGAATCTATAGGGGTCATTAAGTGGTGAGAGAGGTTTCTATTTTCCCACAGCAGTGGAGCCTGTTATCTGAACAGGACTCCCAGCTGGCCAGCAACTCAGAACAGAAACTGCAAACCCACATTCCAGATTGCCTCAATACTGCAACATGAGAGGACTTAAAGAAGTAACAGCACAAATATCTTGAGACGATCAATGACAATAAAATGATGTCTATTTTACAAAACTTTAACTGGGAAGCCTTATTTAAAAGGCACTATTTTTCTCAAACAACTGAACAATTATGGCAAGATATACTACTCATAATCACTAATTTTATGCAAAACACTGAACAGAATATTAAGCTTTATCATAATGAAGACACGTAATTCGTTAATAACACCCTTCCGCACATAACTTTTCAGCAGTAGCACTTAGGAATTTATGGACCAGTGCAAACCCACAGTCTCAGCTGCAGGGATAATAATAATGGCTCCCAGAGTTTAGTAATTCCAAGTATGAGCATGATACATGTCTCTTCTTTTTTCCCATTATACTAGAACCATAAAATTTATTTCCCTCCCAGACAGCCAGCATGTACAGCCAATTTGTTATGATTACGATGACATAAAGAGAAGAGGGGGGTTGTGGCTCGAGACGAAGGGACTTCACAAATGTAGAATAACCTTTTTGCACTGATGTCAATATCAAGGGAATTCGGAGGCTGACTGGGGATCCAGATGTCACAGACGAGATTTCTACGCAGATGAATTGCTGAGCTCTCAACTGGCTTTTCTAGTGCCCTTCAATGTCAGCTGGTGCTGAACTGTACTCAGACCTGATCTGTGTCTAGCTTGTGTCAAGGGCAATGGTGAGCTGAGAAAGCCCATGCTCTAGAAGAAGTACAGTGCTACAGATAGCTGCTGAATTTGTTACCTTCTGGTGACACCATTCCTCTGCAAAAATAAATGATCCTGGCCCCAGGCAGATTGACATTATCCATAACAATCTGCAATCTTGTTAGCTCTGGAACCAAAAAGAGGCGGCTAGAATTCATGAATGCCTCCATACAGTGAGAGTTAACCCATGGAGACAAAACTGCAGCACACTTAATTACCTGTTACAATTGAGAGAGATTCCACTCTTGGCAGAAAGAAAACATAATCAAGAGATAAATCTCTCTAAAGAAGTCCAAACGCAACTTATTGAGTGACTCCTAGGTAGCAAGCATTGTCCTGGGGCACTTACACAAACTGCTTCACTTAATTCTCAATATGATGCTTTAGTATTCCCTATTTACAAGTAATCTACATAATCACAGTGAGGGAATGACGAAGCTCTCCTCAGACAGGGTTGTCAAGCCCAAAGCTCTTCTTGCTGCTATCCCACCCTGTGCTAGATTGCTACTTTTGTCACTGAAAGATGGACTTTAATGATCTAATTCCTTTCCTTCTTGGAGCTAGTTTGGCCTTAGTAACTTGCTTGACCAATAGAATGGGGTGAACATGACGTCCTTTGACTTGAGTCTACGCTATAAGCGACCTTGCAGCTGACATCCAGGACCACTTGAGACAATCACTCATGAAGTCCGGAGCCACCATGAAAGAATATGTACAGAAGCCCTGAGACTAAATGTGAAGGATACCCAGTTGAACCCAGCTTTCCAGCCACCTTCACCAAGATGTCAGGCATAAACCATCCTGGCCTATCTCAACCAGGCCAACCATCTCCAAGTGACACCAGTTGACACCATGTGGGGAAGAAAAATCATCCAGCTGATCCCTAGACAAATTCCTGACAGACAACATCATCCAATATTATAAAATGATAGCTGCTATAAGTACAGAGTTTTGGGGTGCTTGGTTATGCAGCAATAAATAACTGCAAAAAGGTTTCTTCTCTGATATTACTACACTGTGAACCTGAAGACGGTCTTGGGTAATAGTGTTGAAAAATGGAATATCCTCCTGACCTTTGATAAACAGGATTTGATTTTTTGTTCTACTATTCAGGTTGGGATATACCTGGGTGAATAAAGAGGAAAAAGAAAGACGAGGAGGAGAGAAAGATGTTACCCGCAGATAACATTTTGAGAGGTACCAAAGAGAAAGTGGATTAGGATTCATTTGACTTGAAGCAATGGAAATCTTAATCAAACTGCTTTAAACAAAAACAAAGGAAAGTATGGAATGTATTGGCCAGTGTAACTGAAAACTGTGGTGGCATGTTGCCCTTGGATGTGTCTGATTAAGATGCTCAAAAATATAGTAAAAAATAGGGTTCTCCCCATTTTGCGGCTTCATTTTTCTCTGGGCTGCCTTTATTCTCAAAGCGACTCCTTCCTCATGGTGACAAGATGGTCAACAGTAGCTCTATGCTTATATAACACCATCTCAGCTGCAAATTCTCCAGCAAAAGGAATTTGCATTTGTAAGAGGCTCAGGAAAAGATTCTCATTTGCCTGGATTGGGTCACATGCCCTTCCTTGAGCCAGTTCCTGTGATAGAGAAAGGAAATATTCTGACGGGCCAGGTCGCAGTCAGCAGACCACCCATTAGCACTGGGGGTAGGTCAGCCCCACCTTTACCAGGTGGGCTGACAGTGCTACTTCCCAAAGGAGCCCTGTGTATTTTTTCCATCATAAGGACTGAAGGATAAATATTACCGAGAAGAAAATCCACCTTCCCAAGGGCAGTCAGAAGGAAATACCTATTCCTTCTTCACATAATTAAAATCATGCTAATGGCTTGACTTCACTTGCTTATCTAAAGTATGGCTATAATTTAATATTTGCATAAGATTACTTTAAACAAACTTATGATCTTCATCTCTTTCACATCCATTTTGCTCTTCCCTCTCCTGTGTGAGAACACAGTCCCCTGCTCCCCAGGGTACTGGTGGTCTCATGCTGCTCTCTGGCAGCCCACATCCTCTCACCAAAGTCCTACCCTCCCTGGTGAGTGCCCTGTTTTCCAGATTAATCTTCTTCCTAAGAACTAGACGACTGCCACCAACTAGCTGAGCCGGTCACCAACCTGTTCTTGGCTGCTTCTTACTGTAAAATTAGGGGACTGTGTGAGTAGCCTCCAATGGACCTTACATAAACAATTTCCTCAGACTTTTCACTGAGGCAAACCCTGTAAAAGCAAACCCTAAGCCAATCGCATATCTCATTGCCATGGCTGGATGAGAGGAAGAAACTCTTGTTCTCCCTCATAAATCCATAGAGGGGCAAACTTACAGTCTCTTCCTCACTGTGGAGAGAGATGATGTCAACACTCCCAATCTCTTTCTCCCTTTGCTTGTTCCTCCCCTCAGCTGGGAGAGATGCTAATCTGTTTGGTGGCAGCCTGACTCCACTAGAGCCCGTTTCCATGCTTGATGAAATCCCAGACCACTGCTCACCCGTGGAGTGGCATCTGGTTCTCTGACAGATCTGTGCTAAGGCAGTGAGGTCCCTTTCCTACTCTCGCCCAAGCCACAGTACTTCCTGTCTCTGGGTACTTGACCTCTTTGGGAGAATCTACTGCACTTGGTAGGGATACTTGTCATTCTCTCTGCATTTCAGCTCCTCCTGCCCTCCAGAAGCAGTCTTTGAACTTTAATTAAGGGGGACTGGAAGGCTGCACAGCAGACCTGACTCTCTTTGTAATACAGAGGTTTTTATTTGGATTGGGTGAGAGGAAACCTAACCTTGGCCTCAGGTCTAAGCCACATTTTCCAATCTTAATTTCCCAGAGCCGAGAATTTTATTCACGACTTCTTTGCCTAAAATGATGATACTTTGGACCCCCATTTGGCTAGTGATCCTTCTCTTATAGGTGAGAACCTGGCAGAGAGGAGAGGTAATTTTTAGCTCTTGTCTACCTCTAACAGCCATTTCCAAACTACTTTCACATTCGTTCTTACCATTTCTTTCTCAAACTGTCTTGTGATACTGCCAGGCAGGGCTTATTAATTTCAATTTGCAGCCAAGAAAACAGAGATTTAGAAAGTTATGTGACTCAACCATAGTCTAACGAGTTAGTGGCAGGGTGGTACTAAATGGAAGTGATCAGACACTGAGAATAGACAGAATCTCACAGTCATAGGCACACTAACATTCTACCGGAAGAATAACTCAGTCAGCAGTCACTGCTTATCCCTTGTACTACTCCGGCAAGAAACTGTTATAAAAACTTGAGAGTTCCAATCCTTATGTACTACAGAGGATACAGGCGAAAAGAAAATCATTCAGATAACAAAGTATCATAATGTCAGGTGCATGATTTAATTTCTAAGCTACTGTGACACTGTGACCATGCAGATCACAAAAATAACACATTGCAGATGTTTTATCCACGTAGATCTGAGTGAACGCTATGGAACTGTATGCCCTGGTGAATATGTGTGCGTGTGTTGCTTCTGTTGTTCTTAAGGACGTTATTGGATAGGATATTGGATATCACTAGAGATAATGCAAGCCTGAAAGCCTGTCAAATTGAGGCAGTACACACACCTGCATCCAGCCGTCCACCACCACAGCCGTTCTGGCAGCTGTCAGTGTTCCCACCCTCCCCCACATAACTGGGAATATCAAGCCACATGCAAGTTATGTCTGCTTATGTACAGAGAGGACACGAGGTGACAGATAGTGAATAGGAAAGCCATGGCAATCTCACCACTTCTAATACTAACCCAGACAAAGTAATGAAATATTTTTGGAAATGATACCCTGAACATATTTGGTGTAGAGGTGGAATCCTTCAAGAGGAAAATTTTCCCACAATCTCATTATTTCAAATTAATATGTAAATATGTCTTTGCATGTTGAGCAAACCCAGTGGAAAAAGAACTAACTGATGACCATTCTCTAGATTCCTTGTCTCATACTAGGAAGTGGTATGAGGTTAAGAAACTATTTTCACTTAACATTCCTTGGTTTTATAGGTAGTTTTTCTATTTCACTTTGTGTGCGTGTACATGCATGTGTGTATGTGTATGTGTGTGTGTGTGTGTGTGTGTGTGAGAGAGAGAGAGAACAATCTTGAATGTTTTGTGTGACATTTGGATCACTTTGCGCTGTGTTTATAATAAAACAAGGGGCAGTAAAAAATAAGGTCAATTCCATAGTCCATGATTTGCAACCAAGATATAGAAGGAATAGGAGAATTCTGGAATTCTTAGAGAATGATGGCCAAATGTAATCACATGCCTACTCCATAGTAGATGCTCACCATGTCTTTGTTGAAAGAATGAACTTAAGTTAACTGGGTTCATCACAGAATCTATTGATTGAATACATGTTAAATGACTATTGTCATTTCCAGAATTGGAATGACTACTTATTTCCAGAATTGCCACTACTTGGTAGTAGTGACAGACTTGTGCTTGTATGAGAGAGGATCTAGGAGATAAGGATAAAAGAAGGTATATTCTTTCTGTTTATTTTTATTCACCAAGGAACTGTTTTATAAAAGTACCAGAGACTATCAAGTTGTATAATCATAGATGCAAATAGTTAAGCCCACCTCTTCGTCTAAGTAGCTTTCCCTCTTGTATCTGGAGGGAAAGCCTTTTGATCACAGCTGTTCCGACACCCACTTCTCTCCAGAGAATGTTTCAGCCCCTGCCATGGAAGGTCTTGCCACAGACAAGCTATTGAGAAGACGGAGAGGCAAACGTACACATGCACAGGAGAATGTTTACATACGAGGATGTGTTAAACAAGCGTTTTGAATCCCAGCAGCTAGTGGCTCCTCGGTTCCACTGTTCTGCCTGATTCTTGCATCAAGGGAAGTTGAAAACTTCAGAAAAGACTGAACATGAATTCCTCAACATATGTGGGACCTGTTAACATTCTCCTTCCTACAGATGAACAGGAGAATCGGCACTGAATTTATTGCCCTTATGATTGGATCTAATGATATACATAATATATATCAAGATTCAGTGGGAAAGGGGATGATGTCAGCAAAAATGGCAGATTAAGCACCTCCGAAAATTCTTTTCTCCATAAAAGCAATGAGAAAACTCACCAAAATTGTCAGAATCAATATTTTTCAGAATGCTAGAAATTAACCAAAGACTTCTAGCAACCTGGGTAGTGTTTTTTTTTTTTTGTTTTTTCTGTTTTGTTTTGTTTTGTTTGTTTGTTTTTAAGAAAAACAGCTGAATCTTGGTTAAGGACTGTAGCCTTGAAAATGGACAGCTCAAAATCACAGTGAAAACCAGCAGCCTTGAAGCCACTGGAGGGTAGAAAATGGCACTCCTATAAAGCTTCATTCCAAGAGAATTGTCACTATTTGACCTGTTAGTTCCTGGAAGACCCTACTTATAAAGATGGCTTTATTTAACGTGACTCAGAGCTGATTCAGTGCAAGTCTTTTCCCCAAGCACATGATCAAAAACAATTATAGGCAATTGTTTAACTTTGAAGCTGCTTAAATTGGTAAATAACAGTTGGGAGAAATAACCGGATGACTAAAAATTTTAAAGGAAAACTCTGGGGAATGAGAATTCTATAGAGGCTTGGAAAAGCTCTGAGATGCTCCTGGGAATTAAGCAGGTCACAAACACAGGTAGGTCTGTGCACATTTCCAGAACTGCGCATATGATTAAGAAAGACCTGGAAGGCCCTAAACTCTCACCTCTGGCTGACCTTGAGGTTCTGTGCAAGCAGGAAGTGAAGGCTAAGGCAAAATTGTAAATTATTTGGCTAAGCACTGAAGTAGTGCCCCAATACACAGAGAAAGCCCCTGAGCAAAGACTGGGAGATTTAATGGTTCAGGAATTTAAGGAAACCTCTGTCCAATCATTAGTGGACCACTATACTAACCAAGTAGAAACCCAGGTAGCCACACATGACAAAGAGAACAGACTTCACAGAACTGATGCAGCAAAGTCATTAAACAAACAGAAACAAGACACAACAACAGCATACCCTGGGAAGGAGGATGAACTTGATTTCCAGAACTGCCACATTATTTTGTTTTGCATATCCACTCAGCTACAAAAACTTATGAGGCAAGCAAAGAAACAATAAAAGCATGGCCTGTACAGGAGGAGGAGAAAAGCAACCAACAGGAAACTATCCCTAAGGAAGCCCAGACGTTGAATCTACTAGACATGTACTTTAAATGAGTAATTTTAAATATGTGCAAAGAGCTTTTAAAAGAAAACCATGCCTAAAGACTAAAGAAAATATGGGAATGAGGTCTCACCAAGTGAAGAGTATCAATAGAGATAAATTATAAAAAGGAACCCAAAATAAATTCTGGAATTGAGAAATACATAAACGTAATGAAAAATGCACTAAAGGGATTTCAACAGGAGATTTGAGCAGCCAGAAGAAAGACCCTAACAACGGGATCCCAAAATACATGAAGCAGAAACTCTAAGAGTTAAAGAAATAATTAGCAAATTCAACAATAGTTAGTTGGAACTTCAATATCTCATTTTCAGTAATGGGTAGAACTAGAAAGCCAGCAAAGAAAAAGAAGGCTTGACCCATAGTATAAACCAGGTAGCCCTTACAGATATCTCTAGAACTCTGCATGCAACAGCAGTGGAACACACATCCTTCTCAAGTGCACATGGAATAGAATTTTTGTTATCATAAAAGAAGCCTCAATAAATTTAAAAAGATGAAAATAATACAACGTATTTGTCCAGTAATAGAAGGACATTTGGGAATTCAAAAATATGTGGAAATTAAGCAACACTTCTTAAAAAAAAAAAAAAAAGAATCAAAGAAGATATCACAGAGGAAATCAGAAAATACTTTGAAAAGAAAATGTTATATTTATGTATGATGTGATACACATTACACATGATAAATACTTATGGAAAAAAACTGAAGACACAGCAAACCAAACTTAAGGAAGACAACGCAAACAGCACTTGAGGCAAATTTATATCTGTTGTATGAGTCAGGATTCCCCAGAGAAACAAAACCAACAAGGTATATATAAGAGAAGATTTATCATAGGAACTGGCTTATGGGATTGGGAGGCTGAGAAGTCCCCAGATCTGCTATCTGCAAGCTGGAGAACCAGAAAATCTGGTAGTGTAATTCAGATGGAGTCTGAAGGCCTAAGAAATAGCCCAGCCGATGTCCAAAGGCAGGAGAAGATGGATGCCTCAATTCAAGCAGAAAGAATGAATTTGCCCTTTCTCCACCATTTTGTTCCATTCACATCCTCAAGGAATTGGATGACACCTGTCTATATTGGTGAAGGCAATACTTTTTATGCAGTCTACTGACTCAAATATTGATCTTCTGGAAACCCCTTCCCAGAAACATCTAGAAAAAAAAAATGTTTTCCCAGCTATCTGAGCAACCTTTGGTCAAAACTGACACATAAAATTATCCACCATGCTTGGGGCGCCTGGGTGGCTCAGTCAGTTAAGCATCTGACTTCAGCTCAGGTCATGATCTCGCAGTTCGTGGGTTCAAGCCCCACATCAGGCTCTGTGCTGACAGCTCAGAGCCGAGAGCCTGCTTCGGGTCCTATGTCTCCCTCTCTCTATGCCCCTCCCCTGCTTGCACTCTATCTCTCTGTCTCTCTCAAAAATAAATAAGCATAAAAAATGTTTTTTAATTATCCACCATGCTTGTAATTGTCTATATTAAAAAAAAAGACTTTAAACCAATAACCTAATCTTGTATTTTAAGAAACTAGGAAAGAGAAATAAACTATACCAAATACAACAAAAGGGAGAAATCATGATTATTGTCGAAATAAATAAAATGGATAGTAAAAAATAAAGAACAGTCAACAAAATTAAACATTTAACTGGAATGACAAAAATGAAGAGATGGCACTCAAATTACTAAAATCAGGGAATTAAAGAGAGGACATTACTCCTGACTTTACAACAACAAGAAGAACCAAAAGGTATTATAAGGGGATGCTATGGACAATTGTATGCCAACAAATTAGATAATCTAGATAAAACAGACAAATTCAGATAAAGACACAAACTACCAAAATGGACTCAAGAAGAAATAAAATTTCTGAATAGAACTGAAAAAAGAGATTGAACTGGTAATCAAAATATTTTCCACAGAGAAAAGCCAATGAATGTAGTGGTGAATTCTGCTTAACATTTACAGAATAATTAACAATAATCATTCACAAACTCTTTCAAAACACAGAAGAGGAGGGAATACTTCCTAATGCTTCTATGATGCCAGTATTACCCTGTTACCAAAACCAGGGAAAGATGTAACAAGGAAAAAAATCTTTTAATACACAGATATCCTCATTAAAATATAGCAAACAAAATTTAGCAGCATATAAAAAGGATTATGCATCAGGACCAATAGGGATTAATTCCAAGAATGGCTGAGTAATGTAATATGTCATATCAACTGTCAATAGTATACATTCATCACCTCAATAGATACAGAAAAAGCATTTTGTATATTCCAACACTGCTTCATAATAAGAACATTAAACAAACAAGGAATAGAAAATTACTTTCTTAATCTGATAAAGGCCATCTACAAAGAAACCTACAACTAACATCATACTTATTTGTGAAATAATGACTGCTTTTCCCCTAATAATAAGAGTAGGATGTCTACTCTCACTCCTTCCATCCAACATTATACTGGAGGTCTAACTAGGGCAATTAGATAAGGAAAAGATAAAAAAGGCACGCAAACTGGAAAAGAAGAAGTAAAACTGTCTCTACCTGAAGATTACATAATCTTGTATATAAAAAAAAGCTTAAAGGAATATATTAGAAAACCATTAAAACAAATAAATTCAGAAAAGTTGCAAAGTACAAGGTTAATATGCAAAAAAATCAATTGCATTTCTATACATAAGCAATGAAAAATTCAAAAAGGAAATTAAGAAAGCAATTTTTATGTAGTATAGCATCCCAAAACATATATATTTGAGAATAAATTTAACAAATGAAATATAAAAGTTGTACCCTGAAAACTATAAAGCATTGTTGAAAAAGAATAAGGAAGACCAAAATGAATGGACATCTTATGTTTCTGTTTTAAATTTAATTTTATTAACATCTATTAAATCAAGCATCCCTGGCTGCTACAGTGTAGAGCAGACAGGTATAGTCAGGAAACGACTTTATTTTGAGCAGACGGAGCTACTACACAGCACTTAGCAGCTACACTGTTGTCCGAATCCTGCTTTGGACCCCGATGTTAATTGATCAGAAGATTTAATATTGTTGAGATGGCAGTACTCTCCCAAACTTACTCAATACAATTCTTACCAAAATCTCAGCTGGCTTTTTGAGATACTGACAACCTGATCATAAAATGCATATGTAAACTCAAGGGACACAGAATAGTCAAAACAATCTTGGAAAAGATTCTCAATTTAAAACCTTGCTAGAAAGCTACAGTAATCAAGACATTACAGTATGGATATAAGAATAGACATATAAATCAGTGGAATAGAATTGAGAGTCCATAATATGCCCTTACATTTATGGTCTACCCATTTTTGACAATGGTACCAAGAAATTCAATGGGAGAAAGAATTGTCTGTTCAACAAACATTGAAGGGACAAGTGTATATCTATACAAAGAAGAAGGAGGAGAAGAAGAAGAAGGAGGAGGAGGAGGAGGAGGAGGAGGAGGAGGAGGAGGAGGTTTCTTCTTTACCTCACACCAACACAAAAAAATAACTAAAAATCAACCACATAAAAGCTAAAACTATGAAACTCTCAGAAGAAAACACAGAAGTAATCTTTGTGACCATAGATTAAACAATCATTTCCTAGACATAATACCGAAAACCTAAGCAATCAAAGAAATAACAGATAGTTAGACTTTGTCAAAGTTAAAACCTCTTGTGCTTTGAAGGAAAGTATCACGTGAAAAGACAACCCACAAAATGGGAGAAAATATTTGCAAATCATGGACTTATCCAGAATAAATAAAGCAACTTATAATTCAACAAGAAGGCAAACAATCCGATTTAAAAATGGACAAAGAACTTGAATAGATGTTTCTCCGAAAGTACACAAATGGTCAACAAATACATAAAAAGATGCTGAACATCACTAGTTATTAGGAAAATTCAAATCAAAACCACAATGAGACATCATTTTATACCCACTAGGATGACTATAATAAAAAAAAATAAAAAGTACTAGTGAGAATGGACAGAAATTGGAAACTTTCTACATTGCTTCTGTAAATATAAAATGATATATCTGCCTTGGAAAATATTATGATAGATTCTAAAAAAGTTAAATATAAACCTACTAAATGACTCGGCATTTCCACTCCGAGATATATAGCCAAGAAACTTGAAAACATATATTCTACAAAATGCCGTATACAGATATTCATAGCATCATTATTCCCAATAGCCAAAAAGTGGAAACAAACCAAACATCCATCAACTGGTGAATGGATAAACAAAATTTTGTATGTAAAAACAATGGAATATTATCTAACCATATAAAAATGAAGTACTATTATATACTAAGGCATGGGTAAACCTTGAAAAAAACATCATATTTAGTGAAATAAACCAGGCACAAAAGGTCTGTGATATATAATGTGGATGGCTTATAAATGCAATCAGAGGATTCCATTTATGTAATAATGTCCAGAATAGACAAATACACAGAGACAGAAAGATTAGCGGTTTCCAAGAAGTATGGACTGACTGCTAATTGTTATGGGATTTCATTTGGGGGTGACAAAAATGTTTGAGAAGTGCATAATGATAATCCCTGCACAGCCTGTTAACAGACTGAAAACCAATGAACTGCATATTTGTAAAGGGTGAATTTTGTGGTTTGAAAATGATAATTCTGGTAAAAGAAAAGATTCAGTGGCTATATCCATCCAAGCAGTGTGAAGAAAAATTTCTAATTAAAATTTATATTTTTCAATGAAGTAGCATAATAATATTCAAAGAACTAAGAAAAGTCAATGTTTTCATATTTTATAGCTACTTGGAACATTTTCCTCCCTAGATAGAATAATTTCTCCATGACATCTAAAATAAGGACTAAATTTCAAGAACTTGAGATTCAATATCCCTTCATAATTTTAATATTCCCAATTTAAGCACAGAGTGCATAGCAGCACATACTATCCTGCTTACTGAATTGTCTAGGATTAGCATTCTTTGCCCAAGAGCAGTAAGTGCAGAGTAGGCCAAAGGTCTAGAGATGGAGGGAAGGAGTGGAGTTCAAGTCTGAAGGCAGTCTCCTGGCAGATTTTACTCTTCCTCTGGGGGGGGGTCATTTATTTTCTACTAAGATAGTCAACTGATTGGATAAGGCCCGCTCACATTACGGAGGATAATCTGTTTTAATCAAAGTTTACTGATTTAAATGCTAAGTTCATCTAAAAATAAAAACCAAAAAAACCCAAAAACAACAATAACAAAACACGTTCATGAAAACATCTAGAATAATGTCTGGCCAAATATCTGGATATTGTATTGTAGCCAAAGTGACACACAAAATTAGCCATCATGGACATGGTAAGATGGGCTAATATTAAGAAATCAGAGGGGCACCTGGGTGGCTCAGTAGGTTGGGCATCCAATTTCGGCTCAGGTCATGATCTCACAGTTCGTGGGTTCAAGCCCCGAGTCAGGCTCTGTGCTGACAGCTATCTCAGAGCCTGGGGCCTGCTTCAGATTCTGTATCTCCCTCTCTCCGTGACCCTCCCCATGCTAACACTGTCTCTCTCTCTCTCTCTCTCTCTCAGAAATAAATAAAACATTAAAAAAATAAAATACAAATGTAAAAAAAGTAAAAAAAAAAAACCCCAACCATGCTTAAGCAACTCTCATCCTTAAAAAGAAAACAAAGGAAAATAGTTTCCCACTAAGGAAGAATTCCAAAGCCTTGTACTTGTGGCAAAAATAGAAAAGACTTACCCTTCCACCTGAAACAACCACAAAACAAACAAAATATAAGAAATAGAGGTTCTCGGGATGCCTAGGTGGTTGAGTGTCTGACTTCGGCTCAGGTCAAGATCTTGCTGTCTGTGGGTTCGAGCCTCGTGTCGGGCTCTGTGCTGATAGCTCAGACCCTGGAGCCTGCTTCAGATTCTGTGTCTCCCCCTCTCTCTCTGCCTCTCCTCACTTGTGCTCTGTCTCTCCTGTTCTCAAAAATAAATAAAATTGGGGCGCCTGGGTGGCTCAGTCGGTTAAGCATCCGACTTCAGCTCAGGTCATGATCTCACAGTTTGTGGGTTCGAGCCCCACATCAGGCTCTGTGCTGATGGCTCAGAGCCTGTTTCAGATTCTGTGTCTCCCTCTCTCTCTACCCCTTCTTCACTCATTCTCTGTCTCTCAAAACTGAATAAATGCTAAAAAAAATTTTTTTTAAATAAATAAAACATAAAAAAATGAAATCGGGTTTCTTGAAACATTAGGCATGAGGTAGTGAAGGCCATTGGACCCTAAGAGGTGGGAAACGAACAATGAAAGCTACATTCCAAGCTAAAATTGCTACAGTTTCTCCAGCTAAGGAGCAGAAAGGGAGAACCCAGGTCGACTCCCTGAATGGAGAGATCAGAGCTGAGAGACCGCAGAGAGCAAGGCAGCTAGAATCCACAGAGCAGAGTCCCAGAAAGCAGGGAGCTACCCAGGGACAGAACTTAGAGACCTGCGAGGGTCCCCTGGAGTGCTCAGCTCAGCAATAAGTGCATACGAGGAAACTATCAGAGGCTGAAGGAAGACCCACCAGAAGAGATAAAAGGGAGCACTATTAGGGACCCACACAGGGCGAGGAATAATACCTGCTCCAGCTGGACTCGAAAATCTCAGAATTCACAGGGCATTGGGTTGAGTGCTGATAAGACTCCCGCCTTGGTAGGGGGAATGATTTGCCCTAGAATGAGCACTGCTCAGGGGCGCCTGGGTGGCTCAGTTGGTTCGGCATCTGACTTCGGCTCAGGTCATAATCTCACAGTTCGTGGGTTCGAGCCCCGCGTCGGGCTCTGTGCTGACAGCCAGCTCAGAGCCTGGAGCCTGCTTCACATTCTGTGTCCCCGTCTCTCTCTGCCCTCCCCTGCTCACGCTCCGTCTCTCTCTGTCTCAAAAATAAAAATAAACATTAAAAAAAAAAAGATACTTTAGAACGAGCACTGCTCTGATGCCTTCTTCCAATCTCAAAAGGAAGCCCAAAAAGGATTACACCATATCCAAGTAACTGAATCCCAGAACAAAGATCCAACAGTATTTACAGGAATACAGAGATATCCGGCACCCAACAGGCACAATTTATAATGTCTGGCGTCCAAACAAAAGTTGCCAGGCATGTGAAAAAGCAGAAAAATGTGATCCATAATAAAGAGACAAAAACAACTGAAAATGACCCAGTCAGAGAGCCAATATGCTGGCTCTGCGTGCTTCCCTTTGCTTCCTTAGTGGCTGCAGGCGCAAAGATGGAGCCCTGCTCCAGCATCCGAATTTAAGTAGTGACGCAATAGTCTCCCGCCTCACATGGGACACTTAGGTTCCTCTTCCCTGCAAAGGCTCTCAGCTCTGGGATACTCCTGCCTGAAGGAGACCCTCACCACCTGCCGGGAAACTTCAGCCCCACTCAGCATTCGGTTTCTGTCCCAGTCCTGGTCCACAGAGGTGTGGGGGGTTTTGTTCGTTTATTCATTCATTCATTCATTCATTCATTCATTCATTCATTTTGCTTTTGAACATGACTATGTCTTTTTAGTTTTCTATTTTTACCTCGTCTTACCATGTGTTTGGAGCACAAGGGAAGCTTCAAAACGTGACCTGACCACACCATCTCAACCGGAAGTCCCCACCCGGTACTTCCTGAGACTCCTCCCCCGCTTTCACTGACACCCACTCACTTCCGGTTTTCCTCTCACCTGGCAGATCCCTGGCTTTCTCTGAGTCCTCCTCTTCCACTCACCCATGAAACGTCCAAGGGTTCCGTTCTCTCCTCATTCTGTGATAAAGAGAGTAATCTGAGGTTTTGTCGGTGTGTGATCCCCTGAAACGTTATAAAAATTCAGGGTTTTTTTCCATCATAATAAAAAGTTACAAATGGTATTTAAAGCTAGAGTTCATTTTCTTTTTTTTTTTTTTAATATTTTTATTTATTTCTAGGAGAGAGAGAGAGACAGTGTGAGCAGGGGAGGGTCAGAGAGAGAGGGAGACACGGAATCTGAAGCAGGCTCCAGGCTCTGAGCTGGCTGTCAGCACAGAGCCCGACGCGGGGCTCGAACCCACGAACCGCGAGATCATGACCCAAGCGAAAGTCGGACGCTTAACCGACTAAGCCACCCAGGCGCCCCTAGAGTTCATTTTCATAAGAAGAAATCTTGCCGCCGGGATGTGTGTAATGGATGTAATTCTTCGGCTATTAAGAGTGAACCCTGAGACTGTCGTAAATATACGAGACGTGGACGGATATTTAAGCTACATTTGAAAACAGGAAAAAGGAAAATATCTCTCAAAAGTCCATTCAGTTAGTGAGAGATGTAATTGGGTCTCTGTAAGTATTGACAGTAGGTAGAGTACATAAGAATAAACCGAGTTGGTTAAATGAAAGGCTAATTAAGGGTTGAGTGTGCATCTCCCATTAATTATGGGTGAAGGCTGATTGTGCTTGTGTGTTTGTGAACATTTTCAGTCATCACATATTTTGGTAGTGCCTTTCACAAGCTGAGGATACCCACGTGAACAAGACACAGTCTCCGCCTCCACTGAATTTACAGTTTAGTCTTTCGTGTTGTTTGGTTTTGTTTTGATTCTGCCTCTCTCTTCCCTAAAGGAAACTGCCTGAATGTAGCAGCCTAAGAAGGAAGGGATCAGGGTGACATGAAGAGGAATGGGGGTACCTAAGGTAGTTCTGTTTGCAACATCCTCAAGGAGTTCTGCTTGAGAATGAAACCTAAAGAGGAATGTAACAGGGTGGATTTCCCCCCCTGCAAGCTAATTGCCTCCTTTTCCTTGCTAATTGGGCAGAGCTGCACAAATAAGCTGAAGGGGAAAAAAATCAAGAAAGAGTGGGCACATTTCCCCAAACACCTCCCTGTTCTCTGATCATCTTACGAGAGCTCATTTTAGAACCGGAGGTCAGAGGGGCTCAGGGCTGAGGAAAAAGTTCGCATGTAAATGAGCCAGGCCCCTCTTTTACAGAAGAGCTGATTAAGGGACTGGTCGACAAAGTGTACAGAGTCCCTGCTCTCTGACACCACAAAGTATCTATTACATGAGAACTTCCTTCTGGCGCCAGGAGGCATTTAGTTTTCACTTGGGTGTTCTAGAGGGGATGAGGCACTGGGTGGAGTCGGGGGCGTGGGGGATTGGAGAGCTGCTAAAATGAAAGCAGCTCAGCAGGGGAATGACTCTTTTGGGAGATGGGTGGAGATAATACCCTAAGAACTAACCTTGTGCGATGCTCTACAGTGTGGGGGTGGGGGGGGGACTGAACACTGGGCACTCTCCAGCAGGTGAGCTGTGCACGGAGAAACAAGTCCCAGAAGGTGAGCAAGTGGCCCAAGGCATCTTCTAAAGTCCACAGCAATGGGGATTCCTTCCAGTGGGCGCCACACGGCAGGGCACCATTGTCTCCTGGGTTAACTCCACAAGTTACGGGGCTTGGGGCCACATACTGGAGACCAGAGCTGTGTGCTACATTTCAAGGGATGTTTTGGTAGTGACATATTTTCACACTTCCAAAGTACTGCCGATAAACACTAAAAATCTCCTGGCACAGAAGTTTCTTAGCTTCTGCCCCAAAGTGAAAGTCTATCTCAAGAGAGTTAAAAAAAAAAACAAACAAACCAAAAAACATTGCACTCAGACTAGCTCACTCTTCAGGATGCCCCCGAATCAATGAAGCCCAGCGATTCTGCACCACAGGGGCCTTTTCTTCCTGAGTGCTGGTGTGCTTTCTGCGGCTAACGGAGTAGTCAAAGCCATTTGCAGGAGATACACAACATGCCAGGCGCGGAACAGTTTACACTTTGAATCCACGAATATTGCTTCAAAAAAAATCTTTTCCCAAAGCCACCTACATTTTTACTTGTCAAGACAATCAAGGAAGATTTTTTTCCTTCCCTCTTGAATAGCAGAGAAAATCATGTCTCTGAACCTTATTTCTCTCTCCCCTTTTCCATTCTTAATTCGGACTTTTCTCCTGTGAGCCTCCGCAGACCTGATGTGTCTGGCCACTGGCCGGTCTACACAGTAAGGCCTCTGGGGCCTCCAAGGGGGCCCAGATCTTGGTGCAACGTTGGGTAAATAAACCAGCAGCGGGCGAGTGGTTGTGTTGTGGACGACAGAGAATTCCTCTTGTCCATTCTGAGTATTCCCACGGGTGCCTCACCACTTACTTGGTAGCGTCCAAGGGCCAGGAGTCCCTTTCCTTCCTGGGTTGGGAGTGGGGGTGGAGGGGACATCCTGGACGACCCAGGACAGAGGCTTCAGAGGGCCTGGAGCTGGGCCTGTGGCTTCGTGTAGACGAAGAAAGAAGAGGCAGGGCCTGGGGTGAGGCTTGCCTAACTCTGTGCCCCACGACCTGCTCCCAGCTGAGCTGCTACCCAAGTGACAGCCTCCCACATGACCGGCATACCCATGACTTGCATTCCGTGTGACCGGCGCATTTCACCTCCCTGGCCTACGCATCCTGCTCCTTAAGCACCGAAAGGCTAATGAACTGGGCCATGGACACCTAGCTAATGTCATGCCTGGGGAATCAAGCCCAACGCTTCTCCAGAGTTAAGGCTTCCATCACAAAGTGGGGTAGAGTGTTTCTCAGCATGTTCTAGGGTTGGGTGGGTCACGTGAGGTTGAGTATGCGTGGTGAGGTGCAAGGGACATGACAGAGATAAGGGAGAACATACGTGATGTCACGTGTGCCTCTCAAATTATCATGCTTTTTCCCACGAGCGTGCAGCCTCTGAGTGAGTGGGAGTTGGTCTCACAGCAAACATTAGACACTCCATCTATAGGTGCATAGTTAATCCCTACATTATCCAAAAGAAAATAATTTGAGCCACATATATAAATCGAAATCTTGAGTAGCTGTCTTATAAAAGCAAACAGAAACAAGAGAAAATAATTTTAATAACATTTCTTTTAACCCAATATATCCAAAACGTTATCATTGTTAGACATAATTTTGGAAACATCAATGAGATATTTTACATTATCTTACTCATATTGGCTTCAATACCTTGTATGTGTTTTATAATAGTGTAGATGACTAGCCACAGCTCAAGTTCTCAATACCCTTCTGTGGCTAAATGACTTCCATATTGGCCGATTGGAGACTCTCTTTTTGGAGATTAAAGGTATGGGCAATTTATTCAGCCAACCAGATAGCTCAGAATATCAGGAGACTTTAGGAAGGTACCACCAGGAAAGTCATGTGGGGGGGGGAGGGGCCTGTTTCCATGCAAAGGCATCCCACACCAATCATTTCTTAAGTGTTTACTTACTTATGCTTTGTCCTGGTGTTCACAGAAAGTAGATGCAAGCACTGCTCTCCCGAAACCCTAAACCCACCTGACCAGCCCAGATTCAGACTTTCTCCTCTAGGGCTTCCAACAAAGTTAGAACGGGCAGTGGCCATAAATGACCTATTTTCTGTGGTCTCTAATTATTAACCCACCTCAGTCCACACTTTTAGAAAACCTAAGTTTTAGATATTTTTAATACATTTTTAAATGTTTATTTAATTTGCACGCACAAGAGAGGGAGAGCTTGTGCACATGCATATACAAGTGGTAGAGGGGCAGAGAGAGAGAGGGAGAGAGAGGTTCCAAGCTCAGTGGCGAGTATGATGCAGGGCCCAATTTCAAGACCATGAGACCATGACAGGAGCTAAAATCAAGAGTCAGATGCTTAACCAACTGAGCCATCAGAGCACCCCAATTAAAATATTTAAATTTGTATGTATTTTATTTATTTAAATATTTATTTTAAAATATTTAAATATTGCATTTTAAAATATTTTAATATATTAAGTGCCTTTTCTGTGTTACATCTGAGTGTGCTTTCACATACACCACGATCTCATTTAAGCCTTTCAGTAACTCTGATTTAGGGCTGTTATTTCAGTTTTCTTTTTCTTTTCTTTTTTAAAAGAAATTTTAAAAATGTTTATTTATTTTTGAGACAGAGAAAGGCAGAGCATGAGAGGAAGAGGGGCAGGGGCGGAGGGAGACACAGAATCCAAAGCAGGCTCCAGGCTCTGAGCACAGAACCATGAGATCATGACCTGAGCTGAGGTCAGATGCCCAACCCACTGAGCCACTCAGTGCCCCATTCCAGTTTTCAAATAGGGAAAGTGAGGATTGGAGAAGTGCTGTGACCTTATGGGAAGAGAACTTGGAGAAAGAAAAAGTTTCTAATGCAGGTCCATCCATTTTCCCTCAGTGAGGCCTCCTACAAGATCTATGGGAAATGGCATGTACGTCACACCCTAGCAGCTTGCAGTTAAAGCGAATGAAACATCCTCGTTCCATCTAAAACCCAGAACAAGTCCTGGAGTTCAAAACCTGGGTCAACTCCTAACCTGATACTTATTAGCTGTACGGCATTGGACAAAGCAATTAATAGAAATAAAAATAACTAGGGTCTATTGAACTTCTTCCATATATGAGGGTCTGGCCCAGGCAATTACTCATATACATCCTCTTCCTTATAACATAGATAGTTCATTTTATACATCAGGAATCTGGGCTTCAGAAAAAGTAAATTGCCAAAGGTCATACAGCCAATAAGCAGGAAAATCAGGATTAGAAATCATTTTTAAATGTACNGCCGTCTTAAAGAATTTCAACACCATTAAGGAATACCATAAACACCTGTATATTCATGCTACAAACCTAAAAGGTTGCAAAGCAGGGTGCCTGGGTGGGTCAGTCGGAAAAGCGTTTGACCTGATTTCAGCTCTGGGTCATGATCTCATGGTTCATGAGTTCGAGCCCCAGCTGAGGCTCTGTGCTGAGTCTGCTGGAGATTCTCCATCTCGCTCTCTGCCCCTCCCCCACTCGCACTCTGTCTCTCTCAAAATAAATAAATAAACTTTAAAATAAATTTAAAGAAAAACGGTTGCAAAGCATGGGCAAATAGGAATTGTTTTCAATATGCTTTTTTTTAAAATACAAAAATAAAGCCTTTATGATTTATTTACAATGTATGATAACTTGCTGAAACATTGGAATAGCTGAGCGTTCAAAAGAGATAACTATATTTGCACTGTTCAGCTCATGGGGCTGTTGTATTGAGACAGAAGGAAAAGTAAAATATATCCAAAGTATAGAGGTGACAGACTTCATATGTTACAAACATGTTTAAAGCAAACTGCAGTTATATACTAATATGAAATGTATTTGAAGGTACACTTCCTGATATTTATTGGGAGCCTGCAACTTGAAAAAAAAAGTAAAAGAATAAAAACATTTCTAGAAAGAAAGGAAGGAAAGAAATACTGACAGAAGATAAAAGAAAAATTGTGAAAATAGCTGTCTTTCTTGAAAGAGCAGAGAAAGGGAGGGAAGAAGGAAGAGAGATAAAGAAGAAGGAAAAAGAATGGAAAGAAGGAAACATAAAGAGGCACAAAGAAAAGAAGAGACAAGAAAAAGGAAAGAGCTATGAAAAAAATAAGCAGGAACATTTGGGGTCAGTCAGTTCCTAGAAGAAAAAGAAACTGGCCATGACCTGCTTAGCTTTGAGACTGGGTACAGTTTTTGCAACTGTTTAGAGAAAATCTAGCACTTTCCCCACCATTAATCTTTTCTAAAGAAAGACTTTGTTCTGCACCTGTATAAACAATCCAGATTTATAAAACCTATATGCCTGCCTCTACCGTGTGAGACTATGTATTTATACTGATAGATTCAAGTCATCAATAGGTGATGCAGAAAGCTAGCCTAAGATCCCCTTTTTACCTCCTTTGCTCCCCCTTCTTTTTCCTCCCTCCGTCTTCAGCACCTAAGATCAAGTTCAAGTTCAAGCATTCCTATAAAAAACTCTACATTCTGTGAATACGATGCCTTTTCCCAGCCCAGAGAGAACTGAAAATGAGCGATATTTTTATTCAACTGATCTCCAAAGGCGTCCCTGCCCCATCTCAAAACAAAATGACCAAATAAGTGGGGAGAAGACCTCTGCAACCGAGGACGACTGGGAGGGGTCGTGTGAAACATACCCCCACCGGGGCAGCCTGGCCTGGGAGACCAAGGTGGATGATGCCTGAGTGATGAAGTCAGCCCAGGCCAGCCACCTGTTGCGGCACTTCAGGCACGAAGCCGGGAGCATTTGTTCTGCTGAAGAGCTGGTGGAGGGAGGCTGGCCCCCTGGCTTCTGCCCACTCTGTCCTGGGCTGACTGCACATTTCTTTCCTTGCACTTGGCTCGGTCTGGGAGCCTGTGAGCTTTTAGGGAAAGGACGAGTCAACACCTAAGTTGGGTCTGAAGATTCCGATTCCTCACTGGAAAACGTAGTAACCATACCCCAGCTCATAGTGGTTTAATTGTTTTGTTGTTTTGTTGTTTTCTTTGAGTTTCGAGCCTGAGTCATACGGCGTCCAGCCCAGTGTCTGGAGCACAGCAGGTACTCAGTAACTAGCCGTTGGTGCCTCCTTCCAAAGTGAAGAACCCATTCCGGGAGCTCGAGAGCACCTATTGCAAAGGTGCTTTGAGTTAGAAAATAATGAGGCCACTGTTCTGGGTTTTGTTTTGTTTCCTTTGGGGGAGGGAAGTGGGCAGAGGGTTTATTTTTGGTTGGCATGGAACACCATAATTCTGGATGCTATTTTGTCTTTTTTTTTTNGCATTCTGCATCGGGAGTGTGCTCTTCAATACACAACCTAAAAGAGTAATCAATTCCCTAGACTACAATGCAAAGAGCTGGGGCAAGAGCTTCTATCTTATGCATTGTGATATTAACAATAAAATGAAGCATGAAGTTCTCAAGGCAGTGGAAAATAGAAGACATAACGCTTGTGGTGTGTGGCTGGAGAGGCGTGTTAGCGGCTGGAATACGGAGGGGCCAGGGATGCTAAACACGAATTTCCAGTCCGTATTCTACTCACCAGCCCGGTGACTGGGGGTCCTTTACTTAAATTTCTATCTCTGTGGCTTGGCTTGAAGTTCTGTAAAGTGGAAATAACATTTAAGTCACAGATGTTTGAAAACGGAACGAACCGAGGTACTAAAAGTGCTTTGTAAATCATAGAGCCGTGTTGGGGGGAAAGGACAGAAAAAAGGAGAAATGAACTGTTGCTCGGTGCGGTTTGCTTGCTTTGCTCTTAGGCTTTTGTCGGGCAAGCGCAGGACAGGCAGTCCTACAACATGATGCGTTACGAACTTGGGAAACAGTTCCGCTGAAAAGACTGGGAGAGAAGCAGAGGTCGCGATCCAACGGTCTCTAAGTGGCTGGCAATCTCCGCCATCGCTAAGACTAGTTGGGCGTGGAAGCGGGGTGTGTACGAACCCGCTCCCCTCCTTCGCTTGCCCGACACACGTCTCTCACTGTCAATCCGAGGGTCCCACGGACCCGGGGCCCCAAATCTCGGCTCAGCAGAGACTTCCCCTTCCCTGCCCCCAACAGCGGATCCTGAGTGCCGAAAACCCGTCCCCACCCCTTCCCCGCCCCCGCACCACCTCTTGCCCCCCCTTTCCAACCCCCTCTTCGTTGCCCGGGTGGTTTGTTCCGAGGAGTACAAATAAACAGTCCTGTCAAAAGGCGCAGCTAGCGCTAGAGCGCGCGGGGCCGGGGCCGGGGCGCCCCCTTCNGTGCCCCCGGACACGAAGCTCTCGAAGCTGGACACGCTCCGGCTGGCTTCCAGTTACATCGCGCACCTGCGGCAGCTGCTGCAGGACGACCGCTACGAGAACGGCTACGTGCACCCGGTGAACCTGGT
>NW_027527951.1:4266440-4268117 GCF_008692635.1 Crocuta crocuta
GCGGGGTCGGCCGCCCGGGAAGAACCTGGAAGGGGGGCCGGGGTGCTGGGAGGGGTGGTGAGGGGGCCACTTAGTTTCTCCCAAGCCGTTTTCTTGGAGAAGAACCGTCCACCCTTCAGTGCTTCCTCAGTCTGATCTTTGTACCTGGTACTGTGCCCTGTGACCGCAGTTGGCTCATATCCTACTTCTGGGGTGAATCTCGATGCCATCTGCGTCCACTGCCCGGTTGCAGATTGAATGGCAAATCTCTCTTGCCCAACTTTTTCCATCTAAGAGTCATATAATGAGACCCACTTACTGAAAGGAAGGAGAGAAGGCCGAGCTTTCGTTAATAAGCCTTTGGATGTTTAAAAAGTTCTTGCCGAATAGCAGAGGTTTCCCCAAAAGGGATTTGTCTGGAAAGTCCCTTTCTAACCTGCCAACTTTCCCTTCTTGAGAACGAGCTTATTCCCAGTTCCTACAGTGGAGGGCTGATGGTGTGTGTGTGTGTGTGTGTGTGTGTGTGTGTGTGTGGTGTGTGTGTGTGTGTGTGTGTGTTGGGGGGAAGGGAACAAACAGACAAAATCCCAAAGTTTTGCAAGTTTGATCGTGAGAGCAAAGTCCAGGAGGAAGCATGGACGGAAGTCTTAACGTCTCACGCAATCAAAATCCAGTAAAATCAAAACCCTAGTTTAGAGAGAAGGTAGCCAAATTCCCAGACACTGATAAAATCTGAGCAACTCAAAGCCAGGGATATTCCAGGGTTCATTTAGGAGAACGGTTTCGGTTTGAGACGGTATTTTTCTCCTTCCATGTCTGACGCTCTGTTTCACTTTACAGACATGGCCGTTCGTGGTCTCAGGACGACCCGACACCGACACCAAAGAAGTTTCTGCAGCCAACAGATTATGTGGGACCACCGCTTAGATGGAACTCACTTGCTGGGATTATTGTTTAAGCGCATGTGTTTGGGGACCACGGAGAAAAGGGAGCGCGAGAACCCCCAAAGAATGGGGAGAAGAGCCATCGGATTCTCCTAAATTCTCCTCCACACCCCACCCACCTGAACTGTGAGCAGGACTCGTGGCGGGCGCTGGGGACAGAGCCGGAGGGCTGGCCACGTGGCTGTCATCGCAGGGCGCCAAGGGCTGCTGCGGCTGCAGGGGATCTGGGCGACGACAATGCTCCTCTCCCAAAAGACCTTCCTTCTGTCTCTACAACGCGGAACCAGATCCGGCCTCGGGCTCTAGCAGTGTAGACTAACCCCCGCGCCGTCGTCTAAGTCCAGTGCCAAACCGCCTAGGAGTCAGTTTCCCGACTGAGCCCGGTGTCCGCCTACGACGGCGGGGCCGTGCGCAGCACCGGCTTGCTATGGTTAGGCAATGGTTAGAACGCGCTCTGGAGGATGGGCTTTAAAGACAGCACTCTTCACGCGAGACCAACATCGGGGCATGTTTTTAAGTTGCAAAGAGAGGAGAGTGGCATACCTGGGCCAGCTTTGAACCCTACAAGGCCCCAGGCTCCGAGAGGAAGCGGCATGCCCGCTCCGCCTAGGGAGAGAGCGGGGCGCTCTTTCCCGGACCACCTGACCCGGCTTTGCCCGGAGCGCTCCGGGTGGCTGTGCCTCCTAGCAGCAGGCCCCCGCGTCTCCTAGCCAGGCTTCTGTCCCCCACCCCACCCCCAACCCCCCTCCCCGTC
>NW_027527951.1:4268226-4277703 GCF_008692635.1 Crocuta crocuta
TAGACTACCACAGTAACTAGCAAATGTAAATAAATTTATTTTTTTATGAATAATAAAACGCATTGTGAAAACGGAGTGGCCGTGGGCGCGTCAGAATGTGGTCTTTGTTGCCGTTTAAGGCGTTTGGTCCGAAGTTCGAGGGTGCGTTCTTGGCTCTGCACTGGGGCTGTTTTTTACTCCGCAGGACGGTGGTGATCACATTTAGATTCCTGCATTTCCCAATGTAACTCTCATTACTTTTACTGGTTCTTACCAGAAGCTTATTACACCGGAAGAATCTTTGGGGCCAGGGCCATTATGAAAGGTATACGTTCTACGAGGTGATATAGGTACACTTCTTACACACACACACACACACACACACACACACACACACACACACACGATGATTTCTTCATCTTAAACCCCTACAGCCTGCACACTGGAGTGCGGAGGGGGGTAGGTCTCCGGTCTAATTGGCAGAATGAAATCATAATACAAGGCACCAAGTTGTGTTTCAGTAGAGCTTTTCTTCCCCCCCCCCAAATAATGTTTATATAGTGTTTTTAAAGCACACCACCACATTTTCCTTGTTACTTTCTTACATTTTCACTGCAATTTTCTTGGAAAGTAGTAACTGGGAAGCCATCATACGGGTTTTCAAATGCCAGTCTTTCTTAAAGCAGCATTCTCTTTGTAGAACATTTAGAACATTTGGAAAAGTGTGGAGAAAACCACCTCAACAACTGCCTGATTTGGAGTAGGTTCGTTATTTTATAAAATCGAAAGGCAGTTTTCTTGACCAGAAAGAGAAAATAAAGCTGGAGTTTAGGAGAGGAGAGAGAGGTAAGGGAGCATGGTTTCCTGTTTTGAACTAAACTAAACCAAAAATCTGGATAAACTGCTTTCTGAGACCATTTTCTTGCGCTTTAGTCATAGGCGGAGGGATCGGGCCCTCAGGGTCTAATCTGCCACTAGAGCAGAAGTTGGCACAGCATTAAGCTAGTTGGTTTGTGCGGGGCCCCGGGGGCTCTCTGGTCGAAGCAAACTCGGGAGTGACTAGTGACCGGAAACCCCAGTATAGTGGTTTAAAGGCACTTAGGCCCCTGATAAGTTCTGGGTGGCCCGCGCCTTGGGGGTGGGGTGTCTCCTTCCAGGCCAGCTGTTAGACTGTGTCTTTTCCAAAGCTTCCATCAGATGGGATCTAAGAGAAGGAGGCAGTGTGCTACGTTGTTAAGGTGACCCTGAATGTCCACAGATCCCAACTTGAACTTGAAGCTCTGGCATCCACGGAACAGTGACCGTGCACAATCCCCCTAAGCCTCAGTTTTACCACCTACCAAATGGGAGTAATAATAGTGCCTACTTGGGAAGATTGCCGTCAGAAATAAATGTGAAAATATTTAAGCAACCCTTCTAGTAAGCAGTGAGCAGCACCCTACATGACTCTCTAAAAAAGCGGGGAGACACACTTTGGCAAAGGGGGTACTTTAAACAGGTGGGGCATTTCAGGAATCCAGTCCTTAAGATTCATGGCCCAGCTTTAAAGTGCCTGGATTGCAACTGTAAAACAGAAGTGTCCCACAAAAGCAGACACAGAAAAAGTGAAAAAAAGGAAAAAAAAGAAGGGCTGTCTTGTAGTAAATACAGATAAGCAGCATTTGAATAAACAAGAAAATATTTGGGCAAATTTTCATGAATAAAAAAATATTTCAATATTTGTTTCTATATTTATATTCTCTTAGGGCACTTTAGGGATAAACTCACCAATTTCCTGCCCTTCTTCTATTCCCACTCCCCACACTGAAGTGGTATTCTTCACTGATTCATGTGTACAGAGTGTTCCTACCATGCACATTCATTTTGGTTGCCACTTTATAGAGAAGAAAAAATCTTTTTTAAGAATTATTTTGGGAGGCGCCTCGGTGGCTCAGTCAGTTAAGCGTCCAACCTCTGCTCAGGTCATGATCTCGCAGTTGGTAAGTTCGAGCCCCGCGACAGGCTCTGTGCTGACAGCTCAGAGCCTGGAGCCTGCTTCGGATTCTGTGTCTCCCTCTCTGCCCCTCCCCTGTCTCAAAAATAAATAAACATTTTTTAAAAAGAATTATTTTTGCTCCACAGTTTCTGTAAAAAGTCCAGTGCCAAGAATTTTGGTATTTAAAAAAGAGGAAGAAAGAAAGAGACCAATTTCTAGTAAGTCTCAGTGAATCAGTGTAAATTGCTCAAGCTTCTGGACAAAGGTAGCTGTGGGAGAGGTCTTAAGCACCTTGGACCAGTCTTTTCTTGATAGACCATGACTATTGTGCACTCTGAGTAGTAGGAAGGGAGCACAAAGCCTTCCTTATTTTCTTTTTCCTTTATTTTCCTTTAGGAATTTGGGTTGAAGAAATGGGAGTTGGGGCTGGCTGTGGAGGAGGTTAGGAAAGAAAGAAGAACCTCTCTCTTACGGGTTATTTCAATTTGATTCTGCTACCATGTGAAAAACGTTGAGAGAAAAAGCTCTAAGAACTATTAAGTACTGAACAGCAAATAAAAATGAGTAAACTGAAAAATAGTCGTCGGGGCTTTTTGAGAGACCAAAGCATTATTATTAGTGATACTGACTCAATCAAAGAGAACAAAAAATCCCCTTTCACGGGCTCTTCCTAAGATGAATATTTTAAAAGAAATGCTTTCTGCACCGTAATCTTGAAACATTTAGGCTTGGTTGTGGATGTTGAATTGATTTTGTGTGTGTTCTTTTGCACTGGACTTCAAGTTACAACTTCTCGTCAGTCTGATGGCTCCTTCAACAGACCGGGACATTGACTATCACAATTTACAAGATTTATTTTTTGTAGGTACAGTTTGTTCCTCCTGGTGATAAGTGCTTCATAAGATTTTTTAAAAAAAGATATTCCCCTCCATAAGAAGAACTAAGTGGTACACATCCTATTTTAATAGGCAATAAGTGAATAGCTTGGCCACTGATATTGAAAAAAAAAATTAAAACAATAACTGAGAAAGTCATTTTAGTTATGTTTGGAAGAGCAAAAAATAGATAATGTAATAATTGTCTTCTCACTGCCAAGCATCTAACTTCTGGGAAAATTCACCAGAGAGTATGGATTGCCTCCCTCTGTAACAGAGAACCCGGCTACTTTCCTTTCACTGGGCAATTCTGCTCTTGCCCTGNCTTTGTATTATTTTCCTTCTCTCTCCCACAAAAGTGAAAGGTGAATCTATGACACTAAGAAGGTCTAGAAAGTCGCCAGAAACCTGAAATCCACGTGTTATTGTGTAAACACAATTAGCACTACTGCAGTGGTTATCACCAATGATCACTTCTTTTTTTTTATAATGTCTTTATTTTTTATTTATTTATTTTTACAAATAGTTTATTGTCAAATTAGTTTCCACATAACACTCAGTGCTCATCCCCACAAGTGTCCTCCTCCATGCCCATCCCCCCTCCCCCCCACATCCATCAGTCCTCAGTTTTTGTCAGCATTCAAGAGTCTCTCATGGTTTGCCTCTCTCCCTTTCCCCCACCATTTCTCCCCTTCTTCTCCCCCATGGTCCTCCGTTAAGTTCCTCCTAATCCTCCTATACGTGCAAACATATGATATTTGTCCTTCTCTGCCTGACTTATTTCGCTCAGCATAACACCCTCAAGGTCCATCCATGTTGCTACACATGGCCAGATTTCATTGTTTCTCATTGCCATGTAGTATTCCATGGTATAGATAAACCACATCTTCTTGATCCATTCATCTGTTGATGGACACTTAGGCTCTTTCCATGTTTTAGCTATTGTGGAGAGTGCTGCTATGAACATTGGGGTACATGTGCTCCTATGCATCAGCATTTCTGTATCCCTTGGGTAAAGTCCTAGCAGTGCTATTGCTGGGTCCTAGGGGAGTTCTATTGTTAGTTTCCTGAGGAACCTCCACACTGTTTTCCAGAGGGGCTGCACCAGTTTACATTCCCACCAACAGTGTAGGAGGGTGCCCGTTTCTCCACATCCTCGCCAGCATCTCGTGTTCTCTGATGTGCTCTCCGATGATCACTTCTTAATTCTATTATCAGCAAGGTAAGTTATGGACCAGCTGTGGGATCCTTCAGTCCTTGCGGTAAAGAGGATCCTGGAGCAGTTAAGAGCAGTGGCTTCCTGTTTGGTGAAAACACGGTGTCTTGTATTGACTATTACTATTAGCAGCAGAAATGGGGAGGGTGGTGAACAAGACACAAGAGGTTTTGTCCTTGACCTTTCCTAGTTTGTTAAAAGAATTTATATACTTTCTTGGATCTTTTAAAATAAAAACTTATATTTTTTAAAAGATTGCAAACCCCTGTATTAAATGTAGCCAGTTCCACTCTAGTCCCACAGTTTAGTGGTGCATCCTTAGGCACTGCACACTCTTCCTGAGACAAGAATAATATATCTTGCCCACAGAAAATGGATTAATTGAGATAGTTCTATAAGGTGCTTGAGAAATGTTCCATAGATGCTAATTTTAAAAGATTGTATTCTTAATTTTCTTTCCTCAAACAGTCCTTCGGGTGTCCTTACTCCTCATCTGAAAAATTTCCCATCATTCCCTTTGCCACTGTTATCACCTTGCTTTTTTTTAGTCCACATGTAATTTTCCTAAACTAATGGATCTTTCTTTTATGGCCACTAAGAAGAAATTGTCATTTAGTTTCCTCTCGAAAAATAAAGATCATACCACTCAGCATCAAAAATCATCAGTGGTATAAAAAACCGACTCAGGTAGTTGTGCAAGATACCAATGGATTTTGAGGTAATAGAATACAAAAAGCTCATTGACATGATTTCAGATTCCACGTTGCAGCCCACCTTTTAGACACTACGCTTGTGGAGTCTTGGTGTAGCAGCGAAGAATATCCATGTTTGCCTGAAATGGCCATTACTATACGCCTTCTCTTTACAACTACATATCTGTGTGAGGCTTCATATGCTTTAATCAAAATAATGTATCACAACAGAATAATGCAGAAGGCAGAAATGGGAATCCAGCCATCTTCTATTAAGTCAGATGTGAAAGACATCTGCAAAAATATAAAACTATGCCACTCTTCCTGTTAAAATATTTTGGAAAATATAGTTATTTGTCATTAACAATATGTTTGTGATGGAGTGCCTATCATAAATTGGCACCTGTAACACACTGGGTGGCTCAGTTAGTTAAGTGTCGGCTCTTGGTTTCAGCTGAGGTCATGATCTCAGGCTTGTGAGTTCGAGCCTGCTGTGGAGCTCCAGGCTGACAGCACAGAGCCTGCTGGGGATTCTCTCTCTCTCTCTGTCTCTCGCTCTCTGCCCCTCCCCTGCTCACTCTCTCTCTCTCTCTCTCAAAATAAATAAATAAACTTATAAAAATGTTTGTTACATTCATATGTAATTAGTTTATTATTTTCAAATGAATTAACACATGTTTTCTCTCAGTTTTGATTTCAAATCCAGTAAATATCAGCAGATATAGACCATATCAACAAAAGCTTTTCAAGTCTTTAATAATTTTTATAAATGTGAAGAAACCAGAGACAAGAAAAATTTGGGAACCACTGACCTACGTAATTCCTAAAGCCCTTTCCGTAGATAGAATTCCATGTTTTCTTGATGGTGAGGCAATCTTAGCAGGGCAGGAGCACGCAGATCATGTCTAGGTTAGATAAAGGAGCAAACACGGAATCAGAAAGATTTGTTAGAACATCTAACTTAGATGGGGCAGACCTTCCCCATGCAATATGGCCGTGACCTTGCCAGGCAAGTCAGCGGGGCCAGTGCCTGAGGTGGTGTCAGATAGGTCACTTTCTGAAGCATTTCTGCACTGCTTCCCACTCTCTCTGCCCCATTCCCTGCTCTTCAGGTCCTTGTGCTTTAAGCCTTTATAGCCTCAGGACGGGATCTGGCTTTCAGCTGGAAGGGGAATTGATGCCCCAAACTCCTGAGTGCAAAATCCCATTTCTTTTGCCCATGTATTAATATTCTCTGAGGGCTATGTTAGAATTAGAGCACTGTGCTGTCCTGATGAAGACATTTATCTAAGGAAACGTGGGAATCATTTCCCCTGATCCTCAGTAAAGAGGATTTTTTAAAATGTTTTGTTTATTTATTTTTTCAAGAGAGAGAGAGACAGACAGCGTGAGCAAGGGAGGGTCAGAGAGAGAGAGGGAGACACAGATTCCGAAGCAGGCTCCAGGCTCTGAGCTGTCAGCACAGAATCCGATGCGGGGCTTGAACCCACAAACTGTGAGATCATGAACTGAGCCACCCAGGCACCCCTAGAGCTTTTGTATTTTTATCTCTAAGTTTGCCAAGTGGCAGACAAATATTTGTGATAATATTGATTAACTTATACAGGACACATCACCGAAGTAACTAAATGTTTTGACATGTAAAACCTGAGGACAAAAGAAACAAAATCAAGCAAACAAACAATAACAAAAACTCAAATGCTTCAGAAGCAAACTTCTTCAAATGCAAAGAAAGGATCCCATAAAATAAAAAGCTCAGCCACATGAGGTCCAAGGGATTTGGATGAACCTTAAGGAAAACGGTTCCAAGAGCGAGGGAGTTGGAGGGAATATCATTGTGCAAAAATAACAGAAACTCTTCTAGCTAAATCCAATTAAGGAGCATCTCAATCACAAAGGGCGGGGATCCAACTCTAAGAGTTGGAAGCCAAGGCATGTAAGCTTCAGGGGACAAGGTGGCTGCCTCACACATACAGAGACGAGAGAGCTGTAAGGGGAGGAAAGACCATAGTTATAACATATTGATGCCCGTGCGTTGCTAGACATCAGCTATACGTAATGTTCCAAAAAGAACATTTTAGGTGCTTCTTACCTGACACTAGATCACTGGCTGTTTAAGTGCACAAAGCTCTCTGGGAACCTCTAACTTTATATGCGTTACTTCTAAGTTTTCCTTCAAATTGTGGTGAAGGTATAGGCTCAGCTATTCTCTTTCTCTGACTCAGTCATCCCCTGAGGAATACCATTTCTTTGGAGACTTGGGCAGGGATGGGATTGACTCTACTGAAATAGAGGGACTTGGACACCCAAGAGGGGGCTCGAGGAGCCAGGCCTCCATTATCCATGCTCGTGTGCGGTGCCGGTCCGGTGAGTCGCTCTAACCAAGCGTAGGTGGCCCAAGTGACTGGCAGGACTGGGGGGTCCAGGTCTAAGCCTTAAGGACTAGAAGCTTCGGTTTTTACTTATTTAGGATTCTGAACGTCCATGTAAGAAGTCCAATAATCCAGAAGATGCCACAAAAGCCCTGAGACTACACACAGGGGGACTGGGGGGCCCAGCTGGTGGTGAGGACTGAGGCCCCAGACGGCTGTGCTGATCACAGGGGAGCCATTACAGCCAGCTGTGGAGGGTCCCAGTGGAGCGCGAAGAAGCTACTGAGGACAGCTAGCAAGGGCGAGCCTTCCTCGCCAGGCCCTGTCCTAATTCCTGACCCTCAGAATCATGAGAGAGGATCGCATTTTTATTGTTTTCAGCTACTAATTTTGTTGTTGTTGTTGTTGTTCCTCAGCAATAAATAACAGAAACACCTTGTCAGGGAAATTTTCACCTCAGCTCTTTATTATCCAAGGAGCACACTGATCCAGGACAGTGCTGGATAAAATGAAGTCGTCTTGCCTCACAGCGCTCTGAAGGGAGAAAATGGACAAATGCAGCAATAACTGAAATACGGTGTGCCAAGTGCTATGAGCGAAGGTGGCGCTCTGGGGGGAGACGCACAAAACACACATCCTCGGAGCGTCACGGAAGGCTTCCCGCCATGCTGACAGGTGAGGTGAGTATGGGGAGAGCACTGGACAAGACGAGAGTAGGGCTTACCAGAAAGAACTCTAAAATGATCCTAGCCTGGTGACTGGGGCTGATGTCTAGTATGGTGGTTCAGAGCATGGAGTTTTACAAATGACCTAAAATCACTGAGCCTCCGTTTTCTCACTTGTAGAATGAGGACATAATAGAAACTTGTTGTGAATGGGCTCGTGAAGATTAAAGGTGATGGTGGACGTCAAACACAGTGCCTGGCGTAGTAAGTAGTCAACAAATGTTGGTCTGTTAGGATCAGCACCCACATGGGCATCACTTTGAGGTGACCTGCGTGTCCCCTTGGCATGCTTTGAGAAAGTGCTAAGGGAACATATCCCTGATGACTTAGAGTCCCTTCCTCTTCCTTTAATGAGCCCTTCCCTGTGATTCTGTTTCAGTTCTCTTCTAGAGTTGGGCAAGTTCAGAATTTTTTTTTAATGTTTTATTTATTTCTGAGAGAGAGAGAGAGAGACAGAATGAGCAGGGGAGGGGCAGAGAGAGAGGGAGACACAGAATCTGAAGCAGGCTCCAGGCTCTGAGCTGGCTGTCAGCACAGAGCCCGACGCGGGGCTCGAACCCACGAACCGCGAGATCATGACCTGAGCGGAAGTCAGACGCCCAACCGACTGAGCCACCCAGGTGACCCAAGTTCAGATTTTTTAAATCTTCAAGGTACTGATACAAATGACAAGCCATACATCCAACTCCTGGCTCCTCTTGGAGTGGGAGAATAGATTGGTAAAATACGTATCTGCACGGTCAGGACAGCTGGATAGAAAATGTGTCGATTGACGATATGGCCACAATAAGAAACCGGGGTTAAAACCGGCACCAGCGGTATGGCCGGATTCAGATGTGCCCACAGGATGCCCTTAGGCTTTTCATTCCCCTGTGATCTGTCCCAGAACTTCTGCACTGGAGGGAAATTTAAGACCCTGTGACCAGAACTGTCCAGGATTAGAATTCATAGACTCTGAGTTTCCCCTTGGCATTCAGCCCACCCAATCTGAAGGACACCAGCAGATAAGAATTTGGCACTAGGACAGCGATTTTCTGCAGCTGCTTTCGATGTACCCCAGCCAAGCACTTGAGAGTCTGCCTGGAGTGACAAGCAGACCGTTCTGAGGACCTGACTTGTTGGGTGGCCCTGGGCAATCACTTGCTTTGCCAGCTTCAGTTTCTCACCTCACAGAGCCACCTGAGGTAGATGGAGCCTTACGTCCTTCCTATTTCTACAGTGTTCTGTTTCTGATGATGGGCCTTCCAAACAGCATCAATTCTGACTCCTGCAATTGTACGTTACAAATAGGGAGGCTTAACGCCTGAGCAGATGGACAAAGTCAACCTGCTTTTACGTGTCTTAGATGAGCTCAAAATCTCAGGTGTCCTTTGACTTAGTACCCAGAACCGTGCTATTTCTATGTGATTCGAGTGTTGACCATAAACTTCACTACAGACTTACAGACTCTTCATTTCTATTAAAAGTACTCATCTCGGGGCGCCTGGGTGGCTTAGTCGGTTAAGCGTCCGACTTTCGCTTGGGTCATGATCTCGCAGTTTGTGGGTTCGAGCCCCGCGTCGGGCTCTGTGCTGACTGCCAGCTCAGAGCCTGGAGCCTGTTTCAGTCTGTGACTCCCTCTCTCTCTGACCCTCCCCTGCTCA